>NC_064624.1:208980576-209008076 GCF_023898315.1 Schistocerca nitens
GTGAGTGTGTGTGTGGGAGTGAGTGTGTGTGTGTGGGATTGAGTGTGTGTGTGTGGGATTGAGTGTGTGTGTGGGAGTGAGTGTGTGTGGGAGTGAGTGTGTGTGGGAGTGAGTGTGTGTGGGAGTGAGTGTGTGTGGGAGTGAGTGAGTGTGGGAGTGAGTGTGTGATAACAAATAAATCGCACTGTGGTTGTGATAAGTGTTCGACAATGAATGCGGTCTCGACTTTTGACTTTGGAAAACATAATCTAGGATCCTGGCTTCTTAATTGTAGTGCGAGTTAGGTGAGACGGATGCAGCTACCGAGAAGCCAAGTACAGATAGTGTTGAGCATCAGTGGACCAAGTTCAAAACCATCGTACAATATGCGTTAGATGAGTATTTGCAAAGCAAGATCGCAGGAGATGGAAAAGAGCCACCGTGGTACAACAACCGAGTTAGAAAACTGCTGCGGAAGCAAAGGGAACTTCACAGCAAACATAGCCAAAGCCTTGCAGACAGACAAAAATTACGCGAAGCGAAATGTAGTGTGAGGAGGGCTATGCGAGAGGCGTTCAATGAATTCGAAAGTAAAGTTCTATGTACTGACTTGGCAGAAAATCCTAAGAAATTTTGGTCTTCTGTCAAAGCGGTAGGTGGATCAAAACAAAATGTCCAGACACTCTGTGAGCAAAATGGTACTGAAACAGAGGATGACAGACTAAAGGCCGAAATACTAAATGTCTTTTTCCAAAGCTGTTTCACAGGGGAAGACTGCACTGTAGTTCCCTCTCTAGATTGTCGCACAGATGACAAAATGGTAGATATCGAAGTAGACGACAGAGGGATAGAGAAACAATTAAAATCGTTCAAAAGAGGAAAGGCCGCTGGACCTGATGGGATACCAGTTCGATTTTACACAGTCTACGCGAAGGAACTTGCCCCCCTTCTTGCAGCGGTGTACCGTAGGTCTCTAGAAGAGCGTAGCGTTCCAAAGGATTGGAAAAGGTCACAGGTCATCCCCGTTTTCAAGAAGGGACGTCGAACAGATGTGCAAAACTATAGACCTATATCTCTAACGTCGATCAGTTGTAGAATTTTGGACCACGTATTATGTTCGAGTATAATGACTTTTCTGGAGACCAGAAATCTACTCTGTAGGAATCAGCATGGGTTTCGAAAAAGACGATCGTGTGAAACCCAGCTCGCGCTATTCGTCGACGAGACTCAGAGGGCCATAGACACGGGTTCCCAGGTAGATGCCGTGTTTCTCGACTTACGCAAGGCGTTCGATACAGTTTCCCACAGTCGTTTAATGAACAAAGTAAGAGCATATGGACTATCAGACCAAATGTGTGATTCGATTGAAGAGTTCCTAGATAACAGAACGCAGGATGTCATTCCCAATGGAGAGAAGTCTTCCGAAGTAAGAGTGATTTCAGGCGTGCCGCAGGGGAGTGTCGTAGGACCGTTGCTATTCACAATATACATAAATGACCTTGTGGATGACATATGAAGTTCTCCGACGCTTTTAGCGGATGATGCTGTGGTATATCGAGAGGTTGTAACAATAGAAAATTATACTGAAATGCAGGAGCATCTGCAGCGAATTGACGCATCATGCATGGAATGGCAATTGAATCTCAATGTAGACAAGTGTAATGTGGTGCAAATACATAGGAAGATCCCTTATCATTTAGCTACAATATAGCAGGTCAGCAACTGGAAGCAGGTAATTCCATCAATTATCTGGGAGTACGCATTAGGAGTGATTTAAAATGGAATGATGGTATAAAATTAATCGTCGGTGAAGCAGATGCCAGACAGATTCATCGGAAGAATCCTAAGGAAATGCAATCCGAAAACAAAGGAAGTAGGTTACAGTACGCTTGTTCGCCCACTGCTTGAATACTGCTGAGCAGTGTGGGATCCGTACCAGATAGGGTCGATAGAAGAGATACAGAAGATCCAACGGAGAGCAGCGCGCTTCGTTACAGGATCATTTAGTAACCGCGAAAGCGTTACGGAGATGATAGATAAACTCCAGTGGAAGACTCTGTAGGAGAGACGCTCAGTAGCTCGGTACGGGCTTTTGTTGAAGTTTCGAGAACATACCTTGACCGAGGAGTGGAGCAGTATATTGCTCCCTCCTACGTATATCTCGCGAAGAGACAGTGAGGATAAAATCAGAGATTAGAGCCCACACAGAGGCGTACCGACGATCCTTCTTTCCACGAACAATACGAGACTGGAATAGAAGGGAGAACCGATAGAGGTACTCAAGGTACCCTCCGCCACGCACCGTCAGGTGGCTTGCCGGGTATGGATGTAGATGTAATAAGCAAAGCAAGGTAGGTCGGCAACACTGCCCACTATCTACTGGGTGAGGAAATGTTCCACTACATGCGGTTGTGAGGTGAACTTTGAGTGGCACCAATACAAGGATACAGGCCGGCACGCTACAGAGCCCTCACTGTGGTGGGACTGCGCCACGGGACCGGCCCTTACTGCTGCCCCGGCGAGTGCAGTGGACCTTCAGCGTAGCGCTTATCGACCACATTCCAAGAGACTGTTTTATCAGCAAACGCCGGGATAACTTCAATTCAGACAGTCGCTCGCCTTTGATACGACCATCTTTCAATCAAAACGCCTGTACGTCTGATTTGATTGTGCAGAAACAACTGTACTGCCGATAAGGTGGGAAAACCGACAGTTCGCTATCGCTCTCAAAACGACAGCCGTCTCGTATGCGGGCGCTCTATCGGCTCCCCAGTTACGCCCCACATTCTGGTTAGGATTTGCACGTTCCCGAGCTTACACCAGCGAACAGAGAATATTTGATGCAATTACAGACGCTCCTCTAGGAATCTCCTTCGGTGCGCTTGAGTGATACTCAAACTCTTGACATTTACACGTTCCTCTTGTAACACCATAACTCTAATGCTCTACTGATTTATTTTGCTTTTGTTTCATTTAATGTTATATCGTTGAGCTTCTCTAAGTGTGTTTGAATCGGTAACACAAAACTGTACACTCCTTTCTCTGTTAAAACTTTGATGTCGTGGTATGATTCTATGCAATGTTGTATGTCATTTAAATTCTTTGTCCCATTTCGAGGGAACAAAACATACTGTATATACAGGGTGTTACAAAAAGGTACGGCCAAACTTTCACGAAACATTCGTCACACACAAAGAAGAAAAATATGTTATGTGGACATGTGTCCGGAAACGCTTAATTTCCATGTTAGAGCTCATTTTAGTTTCGTCAGTATGTACTGTACTTCCTCGATTCACCGCCAGTTGGCCCAATTGAAGGAAGGTAATGTTGACTTCGGTGCTTGTGTTGACATGCGACTCATTGCTCTACAGTACTAGCATCAAGCACATCAGTACGTAGCATCAACAGGTTAGTGTTCATCACGAACGTGGTTTTGCAGTCAGTGCAATGTTTACAAATGCGGAGTTGGCAGATGCCCATTTGATGTACGGATTACCACGGGGCAATAGCCGTGGCGCGGTACGTTTGTATCGAGACAGATTTCCAGAACGAAGGTGTCCCGACAGGAAGACGTTCGAAGCAATCGATCGGCGTCTTAGGGAGCACGGAACATTCCAGCCTACGACTCGCGACTGGGGAAGACCTAGAACGACGAGGACACCTGCAACGGACGAGGCAATTCTTCGTGCAGTTGACGATAACCCTAATGTCGACGTCAGAGAAGTTGCTGCTGTACAAGGTAACGTTGACCACGTCACTGTATGGAGAGTGCTATGGGAGAACCAGTTGTTTCCGTACCGTGTACAGCGTGTGCAGGCACTATCAGCAGCTGATTGGCCTCCACGGTTACACTTCTGCGAATGGTTCATCCGACAATGTGTCAATCCTCATTTCAGTGCAAATGTTCTCTTTACGGATGAGGCTTCATTCCGACGTGATCAAATTGTAAATTTTCACTATCAACATGTGTGGGCTGACGAGAATCCGCACACAATTGTGCAATCACGTCATCGACACAGATTTTCTGTGAACGTTTGGGCAGGCATTGTTGGAGATGTCTCGATTGGGCCCCACGTTCTTCCACCTACGCTCAATGGAGCACGTTATCATGATTTCATACGGGATACTCTACCTGTGCTGCTAGAACATGTGCCTTTACAAGTACGACACAACATGTGATTCGTGCACGATGGAGCTCTTGCACATTTCAGTCGAAGTGTTCGTACGCTTCTCGACAACAGATTCGGTGACCGACGGATTGGTAGAGGCGGACCAATTCCGTGGCCTCCACGCTCTCCTGACCTCAAGCCTCTTGACTTTCATTTATTGGGGCATTTGAAAGCTCTTGTCTACGCACCCCGGTACCAAATGTAGAGACTCTTCGTGCTCGTATTGTGGACGGCTGTGATACAATACGCCATTCTCCAGGGCTGCATCAGCGCATCAGGGATTCCGTGCGACGGAGGGTGGATGCACTTATCCTCGCTAACGGAGGACGTTTTGAACATTTCCTGTAACAAAGTGTTTGAAGTCACGCTGGTACGTTCTGTCGCTGTGTGTTTCCATTCCATGATTAATGTGGTTTGAAGAGAAGTAATAAAATGAGCTCTAACATGGAAAGTAAGCGTTTCCGGACACATGTCCACATAACATTTTCTTTCTTTGTGTGTGAGGAATGTTTCCTGAAAGTTTGGCCGTACCTTTTTGTAACACCCTGTAATTGTAATTTCTGTGTGAGTAATTTTTTGTAGAAATGTCAATATGTGCAAATGTTCTGTTTTATTTAATGTGTTTGGTTGCTGTTCTGTAAACTGCTGATGCTCACTTAGGGTTCTTAGTTACCCGGTATGTAAAATATAGTGTGGTTCCCCTCGGGAACGGAGCTGTGTAGCGCGCGCAAATTGTGGTTGGCCCAAGTAGAAAAGTGGAATTGAGTCAGTTGGGTACGAGCTACCAAACTGTGCACTGCCCATGCAAAAGTTGTATATGGTGTTGGTTCCGAGAGAGGCTTTTTTCTGTCACTTTCCAATGCCTCGGATAGATGGATAAATAGGTAGAACGATTCTGGCATTGGTATCCATCATTGCCACCAAGAAGGGACAGAGTCCAGCAATTCTGCCTGCAAATCCACCTGCCAACATGCAGTTGCCACCACAGTGTAACGGAATACTATAATAATGTACAGTGAAGGATCAGCTTACTGGATTTGTTAGTGTGCTCAAATATAAGGTAGCTTATAACTGAATTCATGTACCTACCTCGATTTTTCCCTATCACAACACCTTTCAGGTTCCTCTCCAATTACACTACGCTTACCGAGTGTCCTAGTATGTGGAAAAAATGAAAGCCTCAAAGCCAAATAGTTAGTTAACTAATGTTGTTTGATCGTTAGTAAGAAGGGAGTATTCAGATTTACTGTGGATTTAATGAAATTGTGGGAGGTAGTAAATGTAGTCTTGTGAAAGCCTCCCAATGATCGAAACAGTCCAATTTAAAGTTTTTCGAGTTTCAAAGTCACCTATTGAATCATTTACTTGAAAGTAGAAAACTGTGGTAATAAAGACAATTTGCTGTTTCTTTTAAAAATTTAAAGTTCTTAAAACTGAGGCTTATAAAGTTTTTGCTTATTTAATAATCATAGTGCCGCCTGTAGTACATTTTAAAAGGTGAGTCAGTTTCTTGTAAATATGTCAATATTGTCTCTCACTGCAGTAAAAGTCGTGAATTGCAGTTGTGGAAAGCTGGATGCTTGCTAAGCACTTGTTTCTTTTGGGTATTGAAAGTGCATACTAATAGTGTATCAAGATCCACAGGTTATCCTTTACCACTATTTATGAAAACAATGTCTTTATTCAAAAGACAGTGAGAAGTAACCTGTTAGTGAATTCCATTTAACTTTCATTGTAAACAGGATAGTTGAGAGGTATTCAACCAGTGACCTGTTCATAATTTTGCAGTGAACTACATTTATAATTTTGTGTCAGCTAAGAAAATGTTTGAACAATAAATGTCCAATTAATGATTCTGCAGCCATTATTAATAGTAATGTTATAAAGACCATTCAGCTTGAATAAGCCCTGCAAGTAATAGTGTGTTTCGTTGTCTGTTATATTTGTGCAAATAGTTTGTTCTGCTCTGTCAGCTCAAATCTTACCGTGAACGTATGCAGGTGTCAGAGTTCATTGCACTCGAGTGTAGCAAAGTATAGGTTGTGTTTGTCCGTTAAGGTTACTCATACTTAATTTCTTGAACAAGAATGTCAACCATCCCCTTGCCTAATTAGGCTGGCGAACGTTTTCCTTGTTCTTTGAACAGTGTAGATCGGCAAAATATCGTTTGTTACTGTTCGAATATTTACGTAATTCTGACTTTCATTTCCGTTAAGCCACACCCGTTAGGTACAACACGGTCAACACAACAAAATTCCTCTCAGAGGGCAACACTGCTCTGTTGCTTTATACCGTAACTGCTTTAACTAGATAGTTCTATTTCACGATCTGGCTCCTACTTTAAGGTTATGGTATAGCAGTAGCAGACAGGAGTGTTATACCCTTACCTACACCCCGGGTAGCATCACGCCACGTCCCGTTGTGCGGCCGATCTCTCACGGGACGTGCAACCGCCCGTGGACGAGGACCTGATGACGTCGCAGCGCGGAATCCCACACTCCTCCACACCGCGGACCCTGCGATACGCAATCTGTCTTCTTAGAATGTTTCCTCGTGGAGAGTAACAAGACCAATGGGATGCGACGTCGTTTTACGTCAGAAGTAGGGCATACGGGCCGCCGTATTGTATGGCGTTAAACATATTTGATGGTTTGTTTCTCGGGGAGTACGTCATGTGAATATAACCTGTTTAAAAGCATCAGCAAATTGAGAATCTCTCGAAATTTGCAATAGTGTGACTGTAAACTACGTATCGGTAGGTGGTGGTTGCTTTCAGTCCTGAGACTGGCTTGATGCAGCTCTCCATGCTACTCTACCCTGTGCAAGCTTCTTCATCTCCCAGTACCTACAGCAACCTACATCCTTCTGAATCTGCGTAGTGTATTCATCTCTTGGTCTCCCTCTACGATTTTTACCCTCCACGCTGCCCTCCAATGCTAAATTTGTGATCCCTTGATGCCTCAAAACATGTCCTACGAACCGATCCCTTCTTCTAGTCAAGTTGTGCCACAAACTCCTCTTCTCCCCAATCCTATTCAGTACCTCCTCATTAGTTACGTCATCTACCCACCTTATCTTCAGCATTCTTCTGTAGCACCACATTTCGAAAGCTTCTATTCTCTTCTTGTCCAAACTAGTTATCGTCCATGTTTCACTTCCATACATGGCTACACTCCATACAAATACTTTCAGAAACAACATCCAGACGCTTAAATCGAAACTGGATGTTAAATTTCTTCAGAAACGTTTTCCTTGGCATTGCCAGTCTACACTTTATATCCTCTCTACTTCGACCATCATCCTTTATTTTGCTCCCCATATAGCAAAACTCTTACTACTTCGAGCGTCTCATTTCCTAATCTAACTCCCTCAGCATCGCCCGCTTTCATTAGACTACATTCCGCTATCCTCGTTTTGCTTTTATTTGTGTTCATCTTATATCCTCCTTTCAAGCCACTGTCCATTCCGTTCACCTGCTCTTCCAGGTCCTTTCCGGTCTCTGACAGAATTACAATGTCATCGGCGAACCTCGAAGGTTTTATTTCTTCTCCATGGATTTTAATTCCTACTCCAATTTTTTCTTTTGTTTGCTTTACTGCTTGCTCAATATACAGATTGAGTAACATTGGGGTTAGGCTACAACCCTGTCTCACTCCCTTCCCAACCACTGCTTCACTGTTCCAACATTTCTACAGAATCCAAACTGATCTTCCCAAAGGTCGGCTTCTACCAGTTTTTCCATTCGTCTGTAAAGAATTCGCGTTAGTATTTTGCAGCTGTGACTTACTAAACTGATAGTTCGGTAATTTTCACATCTGTCAACACCTGCTTTCTTTGGGATTGGAATTATTATATTCTTCTTGAAGTCTGAGGGTATTTCGCCTGTCTCATACATCTTGCTCAGCAGATGGTAGAGTTTTGTCATGACTGGCTCTCCCAAGGCCATCAGTAGTTCTAATGGAATGTTGTCTACTCCCGGGGACTTGTTTCGACTCAGGTCTTTCAGTGCTCTGTCAAACTCTTCATGCAGTATCGTATCTCCCATTTCGTCTTCATCTACATCCTCTTACATTTCCATAATATTGTCCTCAAGCACATCGCCCTTGTATAAACCCTCTATATACTCCTTCCACCTTTCTGCCTTCCCTTCTTTGCTTAGAACTGGTTTGCCATCTGAGCTCTTGATATTCATACAAGTGGTTTTCTTCTCTCCAAAGGTCTCTTTAATTTTCCTGTAGGCAGTATCTATCTTACCCCTAGTGAGACAAGCCTCTACATCCTTACATTTGTCCTCTAGCCATCCCTGCTTAGCCATTTTGCACTTCCTGTCGATATCATCTTTTTGCCTGCTTCATTTACTGCATTTTTATATTTTCTCCTTTCATCAATTAAATTCAATATTTCTTCTGTTACCCAAGGATTTCTATTAGCCCTCGTCTTTTTACCTACCTGATAGTCTGCTGCCTTCACTACTTCATCCCTCAGAGCTACCCATTCTTCTTCTACTGTATTTCTTCCCCCCATTCCTGTCAATTGTTCCCTTATGCTCTCCCTGAAACACTCTACAACCTCTGGTTCTTTCAGTTTATCCAGGTCCCATCTCCTTAAATTCCCACCTTTTTGCAGTTTCTTCAGTTTCAATCTGCAGTTCATAACCAATAGATTGTGGTCAGAATCCACATCTGCCCCTGGAAATGTCTTACAATTTAAAACCTGGTTCCTACATCTCTGTCTTACCATTATATAATCTATCTGATACCTTTTAGTATCTCCAGGGTTCTTCCATGTATACAACCTTCTTTTATGATTCTTGAACCAAGTGTTAGCTATGATTAAGTTATGCTCTGCGCAAAATTCTACCAGGCGGCCTGC
Organism: Schistocerca nitens; assembly: GCF_023898315.1. Lineage (NCBI taxonomy): Eukaryota > Metazoa > Arthropoda > Insecta > Orthoptera > Acrididae > Schistocerca > Schistocerca nitens. The sequence continues at coordinate 208,989,597 of NC_064624.1, forward strand.
TCTTTCATTTCTTAGCCCCAATCCATATTCACCTACTATGTTTCCTTCTCTGCCTTTTCCAACTCTTGAATTCCATTCACCCATGACTATTAAATTTTCCTCTTCCTTAACTACTTGAATAATTTATTTTTTCTCATCATACATTTCATCAATTTCTTCGTCATCTGCAGAGCTAGTTGGCATATAAACTTGTACTACTGTAGTAGGCGTGGGCTTTGTGTCTATCTTGGCCACAATAATGCGTTCACTATGCTGTTTGCAGTAGCTAACCTGCACTCCTATTTTTTATTTATTAGGGAATTAGGATTGCGAAATGAGAAACTTAAAGTAGTAAATGAGTTTGGTTATTTGCGCAGCAACGTAACTGAAAATGGTCGATGTAGAGAGGATATAAAATTTAAGTTGGCTATGGCAAGTACAACAAGAGAATAGAAACTTTTGAAGTGATGTGCTACAGAAGAATGCTGAACATTAGATGGGTACATCACGTAACTGATGAGGAGGTACTGAATAGAACAGGAGAGAAGAGAAGAGGAATTAGTGGTACAGCTTGCGACGGGGCAGTAAATAACGCTGCGGTTGAAGCGTTCTCACGAATATGCATATACAACTGTTGGTTAAGAAATGTTATTGCAAATTTTGGCTCTCACGTAAGTCTCAGGGGTTGATTACCACACTTCGTGCATTAGTATACTGTTCCACAACCGAGCATTAGTTATAGTCTTTGAATTAATTATTCACTCAGACTTGATTTCAGTTTATGGGAGGGAACAAAAATTTGGCGATTTTTATAGCAAAATCATTTTTTCACAACACAGTTCAATCACTATTATTGGCGTTGTACTTTTCTTTCACACAGTGAAATTAGCACTGGTGAGACGGTTTACAGTTTTAGTTTTAATAATAATTTCACTCCGAGCCCCCAATAGCAGTAATGTAGGCTGCTATAAACGAAAATTACTCAATCAATTCGAATAGGACCACAAGTCCCACTGTCCTCTTCGTTCTAGCAATTTTGGCGCGAAATCACAGTTCGCCACCTGTTCACCTACGCCCATGTATACTTCGTAAATCGTACTCTCACAAACAATCGTAGCACTTTCAGTACACCAAATATATGCTTGCACACTTGCACTATTAAACAATACTCTTTGTCGAAATGAATCTGCGCGAGAAAGAATTCTCAAACGACCACATGGGCCACCCTTAAGTGGGCTCGCTCGCCAGCCACCCTCCTAAACGACTGACCCCTGGCCAAGATGGCCGCTCGGTTATATAGGCTCGGACGTCAACCCCCTGGTTATTGAAGCACCAATCTCACCAGTTAAGGTTACAAATTTTGAGACATACATCCCTCGACAGAAATAAGTACACCATCGGAACCGCGCTAAAAAGTACATCTCATGTATTATGTTGCATTAATTTCTAGGACTGTTCCATCGCCCGCAAACCAAGTTTTAGTTTTTGCAAAATTTCGCCACTTAGCGCAAATTTATTTGTTCACATCTGTGCTGCGAAGTTTTAACACAGAACTGCATATACCAACGTTTTTAGACGCATTCTATAGCGATCTACACATTGCGCTGCTCAAAAATCTTCATATCTATAACAATTAATTAATTAATTATAGGCGATAAATGTTAATAATACTTAGCAAACAAAAACTATTGCAGCTTAAGGGTATAGTATAACTTAACTAGGTCAAAATACGTGTGATGCCACCCAAAATATTATATAGTGCCGTTCTTTACGTCATGAATTTTCTATTGAATTTTATAAACAATTTTCCCTCCAACTTTGTTTTTTGCTCTTTACTGGCTTAGTTATTTATGAATCTTAACATCGGCACTCGATCCGCTATGACGAAACGTTTTTAATGAGAGCTCGCTCATCCCTGTAAGTTGTTATTTACTATTTTTATTAATCTTTCAGTATTCGTGATATTGAGCGATTTTGAGGTTGCTATAACTTTTGCGTCTGGTGACTAGAAATAAAGATCGATCTTTCAGAAGGTTCATATTGCTGACCAAAATCCATTGCCGCATCGCTCTTGACCCTGAGTTACACAGTTTTTCGCGTAATGCGCGAAAAACCAAACAATGCCGCAAGCTGCAGGCGACGTCGCCGCCCTGCGGCGGAGACCATCCCAGCGACCGTTGCAAGTCTCGCACCATACGTGACCTATTCATCTAGAAACGGGGGTTTGTACCGTCACAAGCTTGACTGGAAGAAGGGATCATTTGATATCACATGTTCTGAGGCATCAGGGGATCACCGATTTAATATTGGACGGATTTAGTGTTGAACGACAGCGTCGAAGGGCACAATCGTAGAGGGAGACGAGGAGATGAACAGACTAATCTGATTCAGAATGATGTAGGCTGCAGTACTTACTCTGAGATGGAAAGGCTTGAACGGGGTAGAGTAGCATCGAAAGCTGCATCAAACTTATCTCTGGAGTGAAGACCGTAACAACAACAACAACAACAACAACAACAACAACAGTGTACGATCAGCACCCTCTCCAAATTTCGTGTTTCTATCCATACCCGTTTGGGCTGAGTCGATCAGGACCTTGCCTCTCATATACAGAGATGTATTTGGTGCAATTCTTGTTGCATAGGCCGGGCACTGGATTGTTTCCGTAGTGGCCAGCAATCTTAAGGGGCTCCGGAAAGGCTCAAAATCATGAAAAGTTCGATTTTTACTTTTTTGCGTTTTCTGAATCTGCAGACTATTACCTTTTAATAGATATATAATTTATTCAATTCCGAAGACTACAACTATTTTTAAATTTTTTTTGAAATGTGTTCTACATGGGCGTGACCCACTGTGGCGCTGTTAAACTGCTCTCAAATGGTGTTATTATTAACGTCCGTGTTCATCAGGTACATTTTAGTGATGTGAGATAAAGTGTGTGTTGTGGCTAACCTGTGATGGTTCAATATATATCGCTGGTGTGATTGTCGATTGTTTCATGTTTATTTACTCTGTCGTTATCTCGAAAATACTCGTAATTAATTCTGTTTCTTGAGTCTCTGTTTTGATGAAGTATAATAATGAGTAAAAGTAAAGTTATTAGAAATCCTCTGAAGGCTTTTAAGAAAAGGAGAAACGTTGGAAAGCCAAAGGTATTTAGAAATATGGGAATGAAGATAGGTTCTAACATGGTACGAGCGATGCTTGCTTTAGACAAGGAACGCCTTCGGGCTGCAGACAGGGCTGTAAAGAGTCTAGAAATACAAGCAAGAGTAAACAGGAGGAGGAACAACAGGAAGCTGGAGGAGTTTGCAGAGGATGAAGATAATCCATCCTATGGACCTGGAATGCACTAAAAAGTTAATCCAATCTTTGTCGCTCGATTCCCAAAACTTTTATTTTCTCATACTAATTACATGTTTTCTAAGGATCTTCCAAACATATTTGTTTCAAACTTTCAGTAAATGTTACACAGTACCTTCTGCATAATTTAACACAGCCTTTTTTCCAAAAAACTGTATATTTTTGAATATATAAATAAAAAATTGCAAAAAATGTTGTGAATTTTCATTACAATTGAAAAAAAACATCTTTAATAAATGAACTAAAATTTTGTAAAATCCCTGTGTTAAGTTGTAGCCCATATTCCAATAAATAATCTGTAAAAAGTTCAACTTCCTACCCCAAATACTTTGTGAGGAAAGATGTAATTTATAAGCGTTATTTTAACATTGCAAGTATAGGGCGTTCCGGAGCCCCTTAACAGGACTGCCGGGATGTCAGGAAGTAAACACAAGGAACACACTAATATTTTGCTATTATGGAACTTTCTCTACAACACACACACACACACACACACACACACACACACACACACACACACACACACACACACACGTACGTCTGGGTTTTTGACTGGCTTATTTTTGTATCTTGACAATAAGTATGTTTTTAGTGATGGTCAGCAGCTTCGAAAAAAATTTCCTCTTCTGTACAAAATGAAATTACAAAACGAATTTCCATTTCGAAGTTTTTGCGATGAACTAAGACATTTCAGAGTATTAGCAGTCAATGCAACATGGAGAACATGGATAGTAAGCACGCGCAAATTAACGTCTGACATTATACCTTAAGTATACTCAACTTAAAACCGGAAAATTGTGAAAATTGTGAAAACTGAACTCAGTTAATTAACAACTTTTACTGATATGTATCCCAGATGATTTAACAACACTGTGTAGTGCTCCTCTGCCAGCAATTCGCTGTTCATCAACGGGTCCAGAAGATTGTTCCTGATTTTCTCCGCCTTTTTTTCCCCACAATCGATAACAGGTCAGCACAGCTATTTTACACGTGTCCATTTTCGTACAGGAACTGTGCCGTCGGCGAGCCATACGAAGCCGACAAATGCCAATGGAGAGTGGGGAATCACGTTATCCATCTCGTCCACAGCGCCGCATCTCGCGATATCCACCCCAACGTCAGCCCAACGTCAGCCCAACGTCAGCCCAACGTCAGCCCAACGTCAGCCCAACGTCAGCCCAACGTCAGCCCAACGTCAGCCCAACGTCAGCCCAACGTCAGCCCAACGCTCTGCACAGACACTTTACGCGACGCATACTGCATCTGAAGTTTAGTCGCAAAGCTTTACTGGTGGACTCAGACTAATGTGCTCCAATGTAAAATCTCTACTACAATCAACTTAATACGGAAGACAGGATGAAAATTCAATTGCCACTGCCTTTTTTGCGGCGTAACGCGTGGACCACAGTTTTAGCCTAGGCGCGCGGCGGCAGCAACAGCAAGTGGCGTTCCCCAGTAGGTTCTGCACTCACCGGTCTACGACGCGACGACGCGGATGCGACGCTCTCGTCTCGCATCACCCACACGTCCGTGTCGGAGTCGATGGTCGAGCTGGACGAGAACTGCGACCGCATCTCGACCAGCGACGTGTCGACGAAGCGCTTGTCCAGGTGCGGAGAGGCCAGCGGCGAGGGACGCACCGAGGAGCCTGCCGGCAACACGAGTCTCAGCTGTAGCACTAGCACTACTAAACAATAACACTAACATTAACATTATTTATTTCAAGTTTCTGCTGCCAGTGAACATGTTTTGTTCATTTTCAAGAGTTTGTACATACATACATAGACAAATGTTACTTAAAAATAAATACACTCCTGGAAATGGAAAAAAGAACACATTGACACCGGTGTGTCAGACCCACCATACTTGCTCCGGACACTGCGAGAGGGCTGTACAAGCAATGATCACACGCACGGCACAGCGGACACACCAGGAACCGCGGTGTTGGCCGTCGAATGGCGCTAGCTGCGCAGCATTTGTGCACCGCCGCCGTCAGTGTCAGCCAGTTTGCCGTGGCATACGGAGCTCCATCGCAGTCTTTAACACTGGTAGCATGCCGCGACAGCGTGGACGTGAACCGTATGTGCAGTTGACTGACTTTGAGCGAGGGCGTATAGTGGGCATGCGGGAGGCCGGGTGGACGTACCGCCGAATTGCTCAACACGTGGGGCGTGAGGTCTCCACAGTACATCGATGTTGTCGCCAGTGGTCGGCGGAAGGTGCACGTGCCCGTCGACCTGGGACCGGACCGCAGCGACGCACGGATGCACGCCAAGACCGTAGGATCCTACGCAGTGCCGTAGGGGACCGCACCGCCACTTCCCAGCAAATTAGGGACACTGTTGCTCCTGGGGTATCGGCGAGGACCATTCGCAACCGTCTCCATGATGCTGGGCTACGGTCCCGCACACCGTTAGGCCGTCTTCCGCTCACGCCCCAACATCGTGCAGCCCGCCTCCAGTGGTGTCGCGACAGGCGTGAATGGAGGGACGAATGGAGACGTGTCGTCTTCAGCGATGAGAGTCGCTTCTGCCTTGGTGCCAATGATGGTCGTATGCGTGTTTGGCGCCGTGCAGGTGAGCGCCACAATCGGGACTGCATACGACCGAGGCACACAGGGCCAACACCCGGCATCATGGTGTGGGGAGCGATCTCCTACACTGGCCGTACACCACTGGTGATCGTCGAGGGGACACTGAATAGTGCACGGTACATCCAAACCGTCATCGAACCCATCGTTCTACCATTCCTAGACCGGCAAGGGAACTTGCTGTTCCAACAGGACAATGCACGTCCGCATGTATCCCGTGCCACCCAACGTGCTCTAGGAGGTGTAAGTCAACTACCCTGGCCAGCAAGATCTCCGGATCTGTCCCCCATTGAGCATGTTTGGGACTGGATGAAGCGTCGTCTCACGCGGTCTGCACGTCCAGCACGAACGCTGGTCCAACTGAGGCGCCAGGTGGAAATGGCATGGCAAGCCGTTCCACAGGACTACATCCAGCATCTCTACGATCGTCTCCATGGGAGAATAGCAGCCTGCATTGCTGCGAAAGGTGGATATACACTGTACTAGTGCCGACATTGTGCATGCTCTGTTGCCTGTGTCTATGTGCCTGTGGTTCTGTCAGTGTGATCATGTGATGTATCTGACCCCAGGAATGTGTCAATAAAGTTTCCCCTTCCTGGGACAATGAATTCACGGTGTTTTTATTTCAATTTCCAGGAGTGTAGATTAATCTAGAACACTGCCATCTCGGGCATTGCCATTCAGTGAAAAACTATAATGTGCAATAGTGTAATGTCAATCAAGAGCTCCGCAATTACACCAGTGACACAAGTGAATCAGCAAGAAGATGTAACTGCAGTGATATACAAAGTTAACAACAAAGAAGAAAACCAGCAGAAGACATCACTGACTTCGACTTCTAGATATACACTGCCCCCTCCTTCCCTCCCCCCCCCCCCCCCCCAAATGCCACACCAGCAGCTCCAGTAAAAAACAAAGTGTTCTAGATTAATCTAGTTTAAAACTATTAATTTTTAAGTAATATTTGTCGGTGTATGTATCTATGTAAGTATGTACAAACGCTTGAAAATGAACAAAACATGTTCGTAACGTGTTGCGTTATGTTCGATTAAGCATAAAATAAAAAGTGGCAGCAGAAACTTGAAATAAATACTTTTCCCACGCAGTCGCGGTTACAAACATAGACATTATGGCTGAAAATAATAGCAACAGCAGCAATATTAAGGAAAGACAAAGCCACGTTTCTAGCAGTTGTAGACTTAGAGAAAGCTTCTGACAATGTTGGCTGGAATACTCTCTTTCAAATTCTAAAGGTGGCACGCATAAAATAAAGGAAGCGAAGGGCTATTCACAATTTGTACAGAAAGCAGATGGCAGTTATGAGAGTCGAGGGGCATGAAAGGGAAGCAGTGGTTGGGAAGGGAGTGAGACAGGGCTGTAGATTATCCCCGATGTTATTCAATCTGTATATTGAGCAAGCAATAAGGGAAACAAAAGAAAAATTCGGAGTAGGTATTAAAATCCATGGAGAAGAAATAAAAACTTTGAGGTTCGCCGATGACATTGTAATTCTGTCAGAGACAGCAAAGGACTTGGAAGAGCAGTTGAACGGAATGGACAGTGTCTTAAAAGGAGGGTGTAAGATGAACATCAACAAAGACAAAACGAGGATAATGGAATGTAGTCGAATTAAGTCTGGTGATGCTGAGTGTATTAGATTAGGAAATGAGACACTTAAAGTAGTAAAGGAGTTTTGCTATTTAGGGAGTAAAGTAACTGATGATGGTCGAAGTAGAGAGGATATAAAATGTAGACTGGCAATGGCAAGGAAATCGTTTCTGAAGAAGAGAAATTTGTTTCAAGTGTCAGGAAGTAGTTTCTGAAAGTATTTGTATGGAGTGTAGCCATGTACAGATGTGAAACATGGATGATAAACAGTTTGGACAAGAAGAGAATAGAAGCTTTCGAAATGTGGTGTTACAGAAGAATGCTGAAGATTAGATGGGTAGATCACATAACTAATGAGGAGGTATTGAATAGAATTAGGGAGAAGAGGAGTTTGTGGCACAACTTGACTAGAAGAAGGGCATATTCTGAGGCATCAAGGGATCACCAATTTAGTATTGGAGGGCAGCGTGGTGGGTAAAGATCGTAGAGGTAAACCAAGAGATGAATAGACGAGGCAGATTCAGAAGGTTGTAGGCTGCAGTAGGTACTGGGAGATGAAGAAGCTTGCACAGGATAGAGTAGCATGGAGAGCTGCATCAAACCAGTCTGTGGACTGAAGACCACAACAACAATAGCCAGTGTGGGGGTTTGTAAACCCCCATCTGGCGCGTCCCCAGATGGCGGATAGGCGAATGCTCGGTAGATATGCTGGGAAGGTGCGAAATAAAACAGTACCGGCGGACCAAAATGAGAGCCAGAATGGCTAACGCGTCCGACTTGGAGCAAGCGGCAGTATGGTCGGCGTCTGTTCACTAGGAGGTTCGGCTCTAAGCGTGCCCCAGCAAGTCACAGTCCCTGGTTCCACACAACTAGCGAATCCACACAACTGATGACAAGCAAAAATGAGTCGTACAAGTAATGACGAAACTACCCCAGCTGGACAATCCACGCACTGCACAGTGGCAACCGAGCAATCGGATTCTGGGGAGCTTGCACTTATAAGACACTGCATGTCTGAGTGCTCTCATTAACTTCCACGAGAAACACACGCGTGTATGGGCACTTTCAATATTCAGACAGTTCAAGCAGGAAAATTACGCAATCTAACAGAACTCACGAAGCAGAAAATCCAGTTTCAGAGGCAATAGATTTAAATAATCACACCATCTTCAGAAGTCGACCGAACAAGAAAATTGGCAAAGGAACAACACTATTTGGAGTGGCCTTTACTGTACACATAAAAAACACATGTGAAACTCATCAACAATCGACTTATGACCCTAAGAAACACACAAACACTATACCTTTGTTAATGCACATGCACCAACAAATCGTGGTGATAAAAAAATCCTCAAAAACACTAACACTGTGGGATGAACGTGAAACAGAGGTGGCCAAAATTCTAAAAGATGTCAAAATTCTACTCGGTGAGTTTAATGCACAAATTGGCAGAGAACACAGATACAAGAAGACAATACGAAGCTATCCAGTACACAAATTTACCAATAGAAATGGCACACAACTCATTGAATTATGCCAACAAAAGAACCTAAAAACTACGTCAACCTCACTTCGGAAGCGTCCCAAAAAAGTAAAAAACGCGGCGACCACCCATCCATCACTTGGAAGATTATCAGATTGATCATGTTCCAATACCTTACGACTACCAAAAAGAAATTCACATTTGCAAGTACGCTGAGGTGCAAATATCGTTTCGGATCGTTATTCAACCAGAATAAAAACTGGAATGACACCAAAGAGGAAATTCAAATGAAAAACCACCGCTGATACGAAAATTTGATCTACACAAAACCAAGGACTGAAAAGAAACCCTGAAAAATGGGAAGAGCAACACGCAGAAGACTTCAAACTAAAATCTCCAACAATAGATCTCATCCCTCTTCACGAAAAACGGAAACACCCTTGCTGGATTCAAGAACGCAGGAACGCACCAGAAGGAAGAAGAAAGATATTTCAAAATTATAATTCCAACAAATCAGAAGAAACACAGAAGAAATTTTTCAAAATGTGCAGACAGACTTCCAGGACCGTATGCCAACTCAAACGAAAATATTTCAGTGGGCAACTGCAGTCAATCGAAGAAAACTTCAAAAACCACGATACACACGATTTCTGTAAGAGCTTATCAAACGAGATCGAAGGGTACCAGCCACAAAACCTTTGCTTTCGAAAACAAGTGGCTAAATTGGCCCTGACAAATAAAATTGCCAAGTTCTAGCCACGTATTTTTCACAGCTTTTAAACTGTCCAGAACCCGAAGAGAGATTCCCGAAAGTGCAGCCAGAAATCTCACCACAGAACTCGTCATCAACAGAAGAAGAAATTTATGCACACATCAAGGAACTTACTACTCTTAAGGCATCAGGGGAGGACGGAATTGTAGCATAACTCTTGAAGAATTTAATCCCAAATTCACTCAAAAAAAATTACTCGAATAATCCAAAGCAACTGGCCAACTGAAAAATCCCGGATGACTGGAAGATTCCACTACATAAAGGTAATAAATCAGGTGTGAACAACTATAGGGGAATCTGTCTATTACCAGTCACCCAAAAAATTGTATGAGCTCGTGTCTTGAATAGAAAACAACAGCAATTAGATCCTTAAACAGTGCAATATCAAGCAGAATCCAAACCGACTAGATCATGTCCGGAGGAAATTTTCAACCTAAAAAGCATACTCACAATGCGAGCCCTCAGACAAAAACCTGTAGTATGTACGTCTGTAGATTTAAAAAAAGCATAGTATTAGATAGACACGCCCTCACTATTGCAGATTTTAGAAGCGAGAGGATTAGACCGCAAAATACGACAAATCATATAAAAACAGGAACTGGGACGAAAACTGCAGTAAAACTTATGGGGCAGATCTCAGAACCCTTTGCCATTCGAACAGGTGAGAGACAAGGTGATCAACGTTCTCCTGTTCTGTTCAACGTAGTTATAGACAAAGTTACTGGGAGAAGGAGAATTCAAGACGGGGAGAAAAATCAAGAAATGTGTGGTTTGGAAGACAGTCTAGCTGGGCGTTGCCGTAAACAACCTCTACATACCGTATTTTGCATTTGCGGACAACCTGGCGATACGAACAGGACGACGACGACGAACAGGACGACGACGACGAACAGGACGACGACGACGAACAGGACGACGACGACGAACAGGACGACGACGACGAACAGGACGACGACGACGAACAGGACGACGACGACGAACAGGACGACGACGACGAACAGGACGACGACGACGAACAGGACGACGACGACGAACAGGACGACGACGACGAACAGGACGACGACGACGAACAGGACGACGACGACGAACAGGACGACGACGACGAACAGGACGACGACGACGAACAGGACGACGACGACGAACAGGACGACGACGACGAACAGGACGACGACGACGAACAGGACGACGACGACGAACAGGAGGACGACGACGAACAGGAGGACGACGACGAACAGGAGGACGACGACGAACAGGAGGACGACGACGAACAGGAGGACGACGACGAACAGGAGGACGACGACGAACAGGAGGACGACGACGAACAGGACGACGACGAACAGGACGACGACGAACAGACTGCAGTCAAACAGCTGTAACTACTCAAAAAAGTGCAGAAAAAGTAGGTTTACACATTTCATTTGAGAAAACTGAATTCTTCTGTTCAGAAACAAATTCCAAGCTTAAAAACAAAATACGGTAAAATTAACAAGGTCCCACACATTAAATACCTTTGAGAATTCATCGAACCGACAGGTACTGAAAAAAAAAAAAATCACTAAGCAACATCGCATCCAAAAAAAGTAAAAAGAATTTGGCTTAACGCAAAATCTCTACAAGAAAAAAATCAGTGTCAAGAGGGGAAAAAAATTAGACATTCCAATACTGTCATAAAACCAGCAAACGTTTACGCAAGTGGAACACTAACCCTTAACAGAAAACAACAAGTTGAACACATCAAACAAGAAGAAAGATCATCCGGAAAAATCTGGAATGAAATTTTCACTCTGCAGCGGAGTGTGCGCTGTTTTAAATTTGCTGGCAGATTAAAACTGTGTGCCGGACCGAGACTCGAACTCGGTACCTTTGCCTTTCGCGGGCAAGTGCTCTACCAACTGAGCTACCCAAGCACGACTCACGCCCCGTCCTCACAGCTTTACTTCTGCCAGTAGAGCACTTGCCCGCGAAAGGCAAAGGTCCCGAGTTCGAGTCTCGGTCCGGCACAGTTTTAAGCTTCCGGGAAGTTTCAGGAAAATTCTAGGAGGAAGACATACACAAGACTGTTATAGACTACAATGAATTAAAATAACAGAAGTTTTCAAACATCGAAACTGATATAAGGAAAAGGTGAGTGAAACTCTTTGGTCATCTCAGCCGACTACCAGAAAATCGGTTGACGAAGAGAATAACAGATTATGTAACCTCACTTAAGAACTCTTAACGTTAGCTAGATGAAATTCGAAAGCGCCTAAATAGTGCAAAACAAGACCAGCCGACATTCTACAATGAGACATTTTTATATACAGAGTAGACAAATGGGAAGGCCGGCCGCTGTGGCCGAGCGGTTCTAGGCGGTTCAGTCCGGAATCACGCGCCTGCTACGGTCGCAGGTTCGGATCCTGCCTCGGGCATGGATGTGTGTGATGTCCTTTGGTTAGTTAGGTTGAAGTAGTTCTAAGTTCTAGAGGACTGATGATCTCAGGTCGCATACGGCTTAGAGCCATTTGAACCAATGGGCAGTTTTATCAGAGCAACCAAAGAAACACAGTAGAGATCGAAGCGGTCGGATGAGCGTAAACAAGCGTTTCGGGAAGAAATGGAAACCTATTGGAAGAAGAAAAATTCAACAACTGATTGATTTGCTTAACATTTCTGGAGAGAATTCGCCAACAACAATAACAATCTCCATACGTGAAAGGCAATGTCCCGTTTGACCGACTCCTCAGCGTCCGGTAGAAACTGCTAGGGCCAGAAACTTTAAATTTGGTGAAGGTGTTGGACTTACACCGTAGGTGTCGCTTAAGAAGGCAGTTTTCGAAATTCCACCCATAAGTAGGCGAAATGGGGAATGAAGCTTTTTGAAAAATATATCGCTATCAAGCCAATTTTGAACGTACGATAATTGATATTCGGTTTCTCAGTCAGAAATAAAAAAAAAAGTATGTGTCCAAGCATTTTTGGAAAGTCAACCGCTAATGGGGTGAAATAATGCGTGACAGTGTGTAAAAAACGAATCATCGAAGAACTATTAAAGCTACATCTATAAAAACGCGTGTTTCATTTCTTAGCTACAAATACAAAATACGAGCTCCTGGAGATTTAACTACTAAGGAATAAAGCACGTCAACGGCCTTGAGGCAGTGGCAACATCGGCTCCCGTCATACCACCGAAGTTAAGCGCTGTCGGGCTGGGCTAGCACACGGATGGGTGACCATCCGGTCTGCCGGGCGCTGTCGGCAAGCGGGCTGCACTCAGCCCTTGTGAGGCAAACTGACGAGCTACTCGACTGAGAAGTAGAGGTTCCGGTCTCGGAAAATGACAGACGGCCGGGAGAGAGGTGTGCTGACCACGTGACCCATCTCCGCATCCAGTAATGCCTGACGGGTGAGGCTGACACGGCGGTCGGTCGGTTCCGTTGGGCCTTCCAAGACCTGTTCGGACGGAGTTTTAAGGGGTAAAACATGGCACGAAAGCTTTTTTGAGAGCCAATTATTGAAATACTACCAAAGAAATTTGGAAGCTGCAGCTGTGGAAATTTCCACTTGAATTCTGGTTGGAAATTTAAAAAAAAGGAATGCATTTCTGTGACTTTGGAAACTCTGACAGGGTAAAATAGGGGACGAGCATTTTTATGAAAATATTTGTTCTTTCATCAGATGCGTTACATCGCCATCGCTTTGAAACCATCTGTGGCAGCATTAACGGAGGGGGAGAAGACCCACAGTTACGTCGAAGTGGCCGTACAGCCGACCGACCCTTGGACCACATTCTCACCGTCTGCAGAGGTCAGATCTGGTCACGGCCCTAGCCAGCCACCCAGGTCATCTAACCTGTGACGAGCCCTGAAGTCTAAGGCATATCACAACAACCGTCACAATCTTCTTCAACAGCGGCAGAACATTTCGGATGAGGTTGTAGCAATTCCGCCTTCAACTACTTGCTGACCAGGGCCCAGAAGTGCCGAGAGATGAGTGGTAAGTGGTGGCCACTTGCAACATCTACTACACTCATGTCAGTACTGTGCTTCCTTTGCCCGTGTGTGTGTGTGTGTGTGTGTGTGTGTGTGTGTGTGTGTGTGTGTTTGTGTTTGTGTTTGTGTTTGTGTTTGTGTTTGTGTTTGTGTTTGTGTTTGTGTTTGTGTTTTTTGCACCCTGCAACTGTGTTCTGAGGGCCACTACTATTTGCTCTCCCAGTACGTCTTAGTGGACGAAATTTTGTATACAAATATCAGCGCTTCAACTCAAAATACAGGATTACCCAAGACATGCGAAACCACCTACCAGAATCTGTTTTTGGTCAGAAGTACATTCGCAAAAGACCAGAACTTCATCGAGGCACTGTTGGTCCAGTTTGTCCAACTCCTCGACGGCGATTCGGCGTAGATCCCTCAGAGTGGTTGGTGGGTCACGTCGTCCATAAACAGCCCTTTTCGATCTGTACCAGGCATGTTCGATGGCGTTCATGTGTGGATAATATGCTGGCCGCTCTAGTCGAGCGATGTCGTTATCCTGAAGGAAGTCATTCACAACATGTGCACGATGGGGGGCGCGAATTGCCGTCCATGAAGACGAATGCCTCGCCGATATGCTGCCGATACGGTTGTACTATCGGTCGGAGGATGGCATTCACGTATCGTACAGCCGTTACGGCGCCTTCCATGACCACCAGCGGCGTACGTCGGCCCCACATAATGCCACCCCAAAACAGCAGGGAACCTCCACCTTGTTGGACTCGCTGGACAGTGTGTGTAAGGCGTTCAGCCTGACCGGTTTGACTCCAAACACGTCTCCGACCATTGTCTGGTTGGAGGCCTATGCGACACTCATCGCTGAAGACAACGTGACGCCAATCCTGAGCGGTCCATTCGGCATGTTGTTGGGCCCATCTGTACCGCGCTGCACGGTGTCGTGGTTGCAAAGATGGACCTCGCCGTGGACGTCGGGAGTGAAGTTGCGCATCGTGCAGCCTATTCCGCACAGTTTGAGTCGTAACACGGCGTCCTGTGGCTGCACGAAAAGCATTATTCCACATGGTGGCGTTGCTGTCATGGTTCCTCCGAGCCATAATCCGTAGGTAGCGGCCATCCACTGCAGTAGTAGCCCTAAAGAACTGCCGATGACATGCCTCGCTCAGGCTGCCTGTATCTCTGTATCTCCTGCATGTCCGAACAACATCGCTTTGGTTCACTCCGAGACGCCTGAACACTTTCCTTGTTGAGAGCCCTTCCTGGCACAAAGTAACCGCGGTATTGACCGTCTAGGCGTGGTTGAACCACAGGCAACACTTGCCGTGTACCTCCTTCCTGGTGGAATGCTGCCGGACCCCCTCCGTCTAATAGGCGCTGCTCATGCACGGTTGTTTACATCTTTGGTGGGCGAGGTTACTGACACAGTCAGTTTTCCAGTTCTGGGAACCGGAGTGATGCAAAACTTTTTTGGTTCCCAATTTTCGGAAAATGTTTGAAGTTGTTATTTAGAAATTTTAGTAGAACATACTTTTACTTTGACTATGTGAAGAAGTCTCACTACTTTTTGAGCTTTTGTAACGTCCAATCTTTCTCTTTTTCTCAAGCAAGTTGATGTCGTAGAAAGTTAGAAATCCGGGTGGCGGTGTGAACGGAATCACAAGGTATCCGATGTGAGGAAACAGCAGACCAGTTGCGTTGAGAAACAATTGTTAACTCGACTAGTGGCCTATTTCTTCACGTCGACGTTCTTCAAGGAGTTGCTGAAAATTAACAAATACGTAAATGACAAAATTGCTCTCTGTGGTGGGCGGAGACGTGTGAGGCGAAATGCCGACGTAATCGGCTCCCCGTTTTCGTTTTGTTTTGCTTTGGGGTGGAAAAAAAAAAAAGAAACAACAGGGGTCATACGTGCTCAAGTCAAAACTGTAGAACACGAAGACAGAGGCGTTAAAAAAACGAGTACACGTCAGTCCCGAGTGACAGAGAAGACAGCTAAAAACAGGGACGTGGAGAATGGGCTAAGCAAGGCACCAAACACAAACGGAGGTACAGAATTAAACATTTAATGGCATCTGTAATACTGCTTTGGATCGGCGCTCGGAGCTACCAACAGGAAATGCAACGTTTAACTTCACCACGCAATTTTCACACTGTCCCTAATAGTTTGCTGCCGTGTGCAGAAATGGAAAAAAAAGCGAAGTCGACATGAAATGTTCCGGACAAATCCGATGTGTGACGAGAATCGAATGACGGACCTATCGGACACTTTTCATTGTGGCACTTACAAGGGAACCTCCTCATCGCACGCCCCTCAGATTTAGTTATAAGTTGGCACAGTGGATAGGCCTCGAAAATCTGAACCAGATCAATCGAGAAAACAGGAAGAAGTTGTGTGGAACTGTGAAAAAAAATAAGCAAAATATACAAACTTAGTAGTCCATGTGCAAGATAGGCAACATCAAGGGTAGTGTGAACCCAGGAGCGCCGTGGTCCCGTGGTTAGCGTGAGCAGCTGCGGAATGAGAGGTCCTTGGTTCAAGTCTTCCCTCGAGTGAAAAGTTTAATTTTTTATTTTCAGTTTATGTGACAAACTCTTATGTTTTCATCACTTTTTTGGGAGTGATTATCGCATCCACAAGAAAACCTACATCGGGCACGGTAGAAGAATCTTTTTACCTATTCGCCAAGTGTACAAGTTAGGTGGGTCGACAACATATTCCTGTCATGTGGCGCACATGCCGTCACCAGTGTCGTACAGAATATATCAGACGTGTTTTCATGTGGAGGAATCGGTTGACCTATGACCTTGCGATCAAATGTTTTCGGTTCCCATTGGAGAGGCACGTCCTTTCGTCTACTAATCGCACGGTTTTGCGGTGCGGTCGCAAAACACTGAAACTAATTACAGTCGACAGACACGTCAATGAACGAACGGACAGATCATAACTTTGCGAAAGTAAAGAAAGTAGACTCTGCACTCGAGGGAAGACTCGAACCGAGGACCTCTCACTCCGCAGCTGGTCACGCTGAACACGGGACCACGGTGCTCCTGAGCTCACACTATCCCTGATGTTGCCTATCTTGCGGATGGACTGCTCAATTTGTATATTTTGCTTATTTTTTTGTAGTTCCACACAACTTCTTCCTGTTTTCTCGATTCATCTGTGTTCAGTTTTTGAAGGCCTATGCACTGTGCCAACTTATAACTAAATCTGAGTAGGGTGCGATGGGGAGGTTTCCTTGTTAGATATATTTACCATTGTTAGCAAACTGGTCATAGTCAAGCGTGAACGTCCATCGTTTTTACTTCACTTCTTGATCCAAGGGGGATAAGCACGCTGCTACCTGCTTGATGTACAGAAAGCTTCATAATAAATCAAAAGTTAAATATTCATCTCTAGAACCGGTAGTATATTTAGGAAGTGCAGCCTATATTTTTATAGGATAGTTCGTCGATATTTTTTCCGCAGACATATCGACACTTTTCTCGAAGAAGTCGATGCTTTCCTTCGGTACATCGACACTTTGATACAACTACACTTTTAATTGATATATCGAGGGCCAGTAATGGTTTTTTTAAATACCGACTCAGCATTCCCGATATTCTTAACCTATTATGTCCCAAATTATTTTTTAAAAATTGAATTTTTTATTCCTTAGTTATAATGTACATAGTGTTTGAACCATAATAAGTACAAAAATAGCCAAAGAACATTTATACATGCTGATATAATGGCCGTCCTCAAAACAGGACACTGGGATCTAACAGTGTCGTATACCATACTAAACTGTATTCAAGTCTTAACTATTTATTTCTTGTGAAATGGTACAAAACACTTCACACAGTGTTACACGGCATTTAACACAATATGTTTGTGGTTTGCCATTGTATTTAGCTTTTACACATATTCTTTGCGTGCTTCTTTTGTCAATCATATGACCAATTCCATCAAACCTGATGTCTGGTATGACTTTCAACTGAATTGATGGGTATTCCATTGGACATCCAATATTCGGTCTTCCAGTGTCCAATTTCAGGTATGGAACTGTAACAGCACGTCTGAAATCCAGTAAATCCAGTGCATTTTCCCCACGTACTAGTCTGTAGAAGAGCCAGGCATTTGCGAGGGCCATTTCCAGCATACGTGTAATAGGACCCAGCACCATTTTTTTTCCTTCTAATTACCGTCGCATATTTTCCAACTAACCAGTCATGGTGGTCAACACCTCCCAAGTACGCGTTATACGACTTCAAAACGGCTGGTTGTTGCACTTGTGTGTTCTTACTTTGTTTGTCTAGTGTACCGCGTAGCTACTCGCAAAGGTTCAACTTGGTCAAAAGTTGTACTAACTGGAACTCGTATGTTGTCGTGCGATTGAACAAATAAGACTTCACTATTGCTGTCGAACTGGTAGTCATAGTTTCCTCTAACTGTCTTTCTCAGTTCGTTGGTGCTCAGTAGTGGACAGTCACCAACTCTATTCTCTCTGACAGCCCCAGTTGCTCGAAAACCCAGATTTCTCAGATGAATCAAAAGATCTCTACTAGTGAAGAAATTGCCAAAGTATGCACAATGATTCTCAGGTTTTTCAATGCAGTCCAACATGTTTAGGACTACTCTTGAGCCCAATAGTAGATCATCCCTTGCAGTATCTTCTGGATCCTTTCCACAGTATAAATCAAATTTGAAACAGTAGCCACTTGCTCTACAAAGAGACCA
>NC_064624.1:209013076-209052442 GCF_023898315.1 Schistocerca nitens
CGAAGGAGATTCTGTTTGTTGATTATCTCCCCTTTGAGCAAACAATTACTGGAGAATACTATGCTAAGCTGCAAGACAAATTGCAACAAAAGATACGCGAAAGAAGGCTAGGTTTAGCAAGGAAGACAGTCATTTTCCATAAAGACAATGCGCAACCGCGCATATGTGCCTTCGCCATGGCGAAATTACACGAACAAAGGTATGAACTGTTGCCACACCCGCCTTATTCACCTGGTATGGTTCTCTTCCCAAAACTGGAAATTTTTGTTGACAGTCGAAGATTCACATCAAACGAAAAACTGATAGCTGGAGTTGACAAATATTTTGCAGGCGTGGAGGAAACATTTCCGAGATGGGATCAAGGCACAGGAACATCGTTCGACCAAGTGCATTAATCTACAAGGAGATAAATTACTGGAACTTTTTTTATTTTTCATTGTAACTACTTTTTCTTCTGTTTCGTTCCGAGAACTTTTCAAACCACCCTCGTAACTCCGAAAAACCTATTCTTTTCCGCGTTTGTTTGGTATCTCAGGTAACAGGCGTTTTCCGTATTGTACTAACAACTACGTAAGAAACCAAAGTATCAGCCATAGCAGCAGCGCTAGAAGTTTCTTTCTAAATAAACATTTCATACAAAACGAATGATGTTTGTCAGTAAAATTTTCTTTGTTTTGAATTATCGGTTTATTAAAGCAGTTCGAAACAGCGATTAGTACTATTTTAATAAGGATTCTGACAGAAACAAGCAACATACACATGGCACTGAAACTTCCTGACAGATTAAAACACTGTGCCCGACCGAGAGCCGAACTCGCATTCGCAGAAAAGCTTTTGTGATGTTTGGAAGGTAGGAGACGAGGTACTGGCAGAATTGAAGCTGTGAGGACGGGGCGTGAGTCGTACTTGGGTAGCTCAGACGGTAGAGCACTTGCAGCCCACAGAAGGTAAAGGTCCCCAGTTCGAGGCTCGGTCCGGTACGCAGTTTTAATCTCCCAGGAAGTTTCGTATCAGCGCAGACTCCGCTGCGGAGTGAAAATCTCATTCTGGAAACACATGGCAATCCTGAGACAATTTAACTTTACATGAATATGTGACTTCTTTCGAACAAGTCCGGAAGAACTGACACGAGACACTCTTAAGTCGATTGGCCCCGACGGACAATGAATACACCACCTTCGATGCGGATCCACCTTCACCTTCGACCTCCAGCAGGCATGTAAAATAAGCGAGCACGAAGGACATAAAGGGGAGACGGTGGATAGATGACAGTTGGTGGGAATGTGGGTCCGGCAAGGGGCGTTCCGAGATAGTCCGGGTATTTATGATACACTGTGTCCGGGTGGCGCAGTGGTTAACTGAACTGCCTAGTAAGCACGAGATCCCAGGTTCGAGACCCAGTGCGGCACACATTTTCACTCGTCGCTCCTGACTGCACATTAGATTCTTTCCTTTTCCCCACTCCCTTCTCAATTTACATAGTAATGTACCTGTTACCACATGGCGTGTTCTGTTAGATGTACCCACGTACATGCAATCTGTGAGTATTGCCCTACATGATCTATATAGTAGTTCCTACCTGTTCTTGAACAACAGGTCTATTGTACAGGGTGAGTAACTACTGCCACCAAGAATAGCTCCGGAAGTATGATAGGAGCTGAAAAATTTCTGGGACAAATGGTGCGTGGCGCAACAGGGGCCTTAATATGATATTCGCCTTTTTGTTGCTAGGTTTGGTCGCTTCAGAAATATGAGGGTCAAGTTTGATTTTTTTTTGAAGGGGATACTATAGTTTGGTAATTTTCTGATAGCGGCTATCGAGACGAATCCAATGATGTGTAACAGTAAGATCTTCGGAGGTCAACGAAGGTCACAAAGGTGGCATGAACGTCCATTTACAGAAGTGCATCAATTCAGTGCTGCGATCTTCCTATCATGGATTTTAGTGGCATTCCTGATCACATCGGCACTTACCGAAGCACATGCTCTGACAATTCTCTCTCGCAAATCCTCAGGTGTAGTTGGAACGTCTTTATAAGCAATATCTTTTAAGAATCCCTATAAGAAAAAAATCCAGAGGTGTCAAGTCTGGCGAACGAGCCGGCCACGACATCTCCGCGTCCAATTCAACGATTTGGGAATTGTTTCTGCAACTCATTTCCAGCCATCAGCGAAAAAATGTGCCACACACCCATCTTGTTGATACCACATTCTGCTCCTTGTTCTTAAAGGTATTTCTTCCAATAACAGGCCTACCGTTTCTTGCAGGAATGTGGTGTACTTCCTACCAGTAAGATTTCCTTCAGTGAAATATGGGCCTGTAATTCTGTCCTCCAGAGTCCCACACTAACTCCCAAGTGTAAGCTACGAAAATGAAAAGGGTAAAACTGGTTTGACCCATCAAGCAAATTGCAACATACTAGCCAGATACATCGAGAAGCTGCTCAACTGCTCACCTCCAACAACGAACTGGAACTTCCGGCTGTTCCCGAGAACCTAGAAGACTATATGCCACCAACAAAAGCAGTAGTAAAGGAAGCCCTAAGAAGTCTCAAAAACAACAAAGCCAGCTGAGAAGACTGAATATCAGCAAAAATGCTGAAATGGGCTGAACTGAAAATCCTAGACGACCTACACCGAATCTTGCAGGAAACATCGGGAGAGCGGAAAACTGCCACAAGAGCGGAAAACTGCCACAAGAGCGGAAAACTGCCACAAGAGCGGAAAACTGCCACAAGAGCGGAAAACTGCCACAAGAGCGGAAAACTGCCACAAGAGCGGAAAACTGCCACAAGAGCGGAAAACTGCCACAAGAGCGGAAAACTGCCACAAGAGCGGAAAACTGCCACAAGAGCGGAAAACTGCCACAAGAGCGGAAAACTGCCACAAGAGCGGAAAACTGCCACAAGAGCGGAAAACTGCCACAAGAGCGGAAAACTGCCACAAGAGCGGAAAACTGCCACAAGAGCGGAAAACTGCCACAAGAGCGGAAAACTTCTCTGATCCATCCAACCCATAAGAAAGATGACAAACAATATGTGAACAACTACAGAGGCGATTCCCAGTCACCTACAAAATCCTCTCAAAGACACTGTAGAATAGAAGGAATCCTATATAAACAACTTGGAGAATACAAGGATGGGTTCCGGAAACGCTGCACCTGAGGCAAACGAATTTTCATTTGAAATCAATAATTCGACACAGACTGGTGAATGGCAAAAATATAGACCTTTCTTTCATTGACTCCATGGATAGAACAATCCTACATAGTATCAGAGAATATGGAGTCAAAAACAAGCTGGCAGACATTATCACAGAAACGTCAACAGGAGCAAGTTCGAAACTGGAGTTTGTGGGAGAATTGTCCCAACCATCTGAAATCAAGACTGGTGCGCGAGAGGGTGATGGATTATCACCATTATCAGTGTCCTGGAGAAGAATGAGAGAATCCCGAACTTGACAATGCACGGATTGGCCGAGTCTGGTTCCTCCCGATTTCCTTCCTAGACAAAGCGATCTGCTTGGCTTTCGTTGATGATTTTGCAACACTTTCAGAGAACTTAGAAGAGGCGTCCGTACAGATCGACCTACAAGAAGGGATCGCTGGCAAGACGGGACTGAAGACCTCGAAAGGAAAGACTGAATTCGTGAGAAGTGACAAACATGGACCAGAATTCCTTGAAACAGAGATTGGACGGTATGAGGGGGTGAAAAGATTCAAATACCTCGGTGAAGCCATACAAGAGAACGCGCTGCAGGAAACTGCTGTGGCGGACCCCATCTCAAAAATGGCGACGGCTTACGGATTAACTAAAAACATTTACAACAAAAACTGCATCTCTTGGAATGCCAAAATAAAGCACTAAAGTGCTGCGGTAAAAACAGAGTGCCAGCGAAATTCTCTCAATACATCTCTGTGGATACTCTGCAAATCACATTTAAGTGCCTGGCAGACGGTCTATTGAACCACCTTCACAATTCTCTATTATTCCAATCTCGTATAGCGCGCGGAAAGAATGAACACCTTTACCTTTCCGTACGAGCTCTGATTTCCCTTATTTTATGTTGCTTATCGTTCCTCCCTATGTAGGTCGGTGTCAAGAAAATATTTTCGCATTCGGAGGAGAAAGTTGGTGATCCGAATAACATGAGAAGATTCCGTCGCAAGGAAAAACACCTTTCTTTTAATGATGTCCAGCCCAAATCCTGTATCATTTCTGTGACACTCCCTCCAATATTTCGCGGTAATACAAAATGTGCTGCCCTTCTTTGAACTTTTTCGATGTACTCCGTCAGTCCTGTCTGGTAAGGATCCCACACTGCGCAGCAGTATTCTAAAAGAGGACGGACAAGCGTAGTGTAGGCAGTCTCCTTAGTAGGTCTGTTACATTTTCTGAGTGTCCCGAAAATAAAACGCAGTCTTTGGTTAGCCTTCCCCACAACATTTTCTGTGTGTTCTTTCCAATTTAAGT
The DNA here is from genome assembly GCF_023898315.1 of Schistocerca nitens. Classification (NCBI taxonomy): domain Eukaryota; kingdom Metazoa; phylum Arthropoda; class Insecta; order Orthoptera; family Acrididae; genus Schistocerca; species Schistocerca nitens. Next base: position 209,017,549 of record NC_064624.1, read on the forward strand.
TGTTCGTAATTGTACTTCCTAGGTATTTAGTTGAACTTACGGCTTTTAGATTAGACTGATTTATCGTGTAACCGAAGTTTAACGACTTCCTTTTATCACTCATGTGGATGACGTCACACTTTTCGTTATTTAGGGTCAACTGCCACTTTTCGCACTATTCAGATATCTTTTCTGTATCGTTTTGCAGTTTGTTTTGATCTTCTGGTGACTTTATTAGTCAATAAACGACAGGGTCATCTGCAAACAACCAAAGACAGCTGCTCTATCTCCAAAATCTTTTATATACGAGGGCGGTTCAGAAAGTAACCTCCGATTGGTCACAGTGCGGGTTGTGGAGGGGAGTAGCGACGCCATCTGTGCGTTCACGCACTCAACAGGTCAGTCGGCATCAAGCCGTGGTCGAGTGAACGTCGTACCTGCGCTAGTTTAGTTTTTGTGGCAGTTTGAAATGTGTGCTGCAATAGAAAACCCCGCCAAATGTGAAGTGCGTGCTGTCATAAGGTTTTTTACAGCCAAAGGATATTCTGCAGCAGCTATTCATCGTGAGCTTTGTGCCGTGTACGGACCGAGAGTTATGAGTGAAGGAGTTGTCCGTGAATGGGTACGTTTATTTAAAAGTGGACGAGAAAACGTTCGTGATGAAGAGAGGAGTGGTATACCATCATTGGTGACTGATGAACTCGTTCAGACAGTTGATGCAAAAGTTTGTGAAAATCGACGTTTCTCAATGTCGGAGTTGTCTACTGGTTTTCCACAGATTTCTAAGACTCTCTTGTACGAGATAGTGACAGCAAGATTGGGTTACCGTAAGTTCTGTGCACGATGGGTGCCCAAAATTCTTACCGACCACCACAAAACTCAAAGAATGGCCTCTGCATTAGACTTTCTGTCACGTTATGAGGACGAAGGAGAACCATTGTTAAACAGAATCGTGACCGGTGACGAAACCTGGATTAAGTACGTGAACCCTGAGCCAAAAGAACAATCAAAGATGTGGGCACATTCAAATTCGCCTACCAAACCGAGAAAAGCCTCGAAAGATTTTTCTGCCAGAAAACTGATGGCAACGGTGTTTTGGGATGCCACAGGGGTGTTGTTGGTTGAATTCGTGGAACGTGGTACGACCATTAATCGAGACGTGTACTATGAAACAATAAAAAAGTTACGACGGGCTATACAGAACAAACGCCGTGGTATGCTGACTTCCGGTATCGTTGTTTTGCACGATAACGCCCGTCCTCACTCTGCTCGCAGAACAACGGCCCTTCTCGAGTCCTTCAAGTGGGACGTTATCAACCATCCACCTTACAGCCCAGACCTGGCGCCAAGTGATTATCACCTCTTCATGCATTTGAAGAAATGGCTCGGGTCACAGCGGTTTGATGACGACGAAGAGCTCAAAGATGCGGTCACAGGCTGGCTCCAGGCACAAGCGGGTGATTTTTATGCAGAAGGAATTTCAAAGCTTGTGAAGAGATACGATAAGTGCCTCAATCGCTATGGAGACTATGTAGAAAAATAGTGCAAAGATGTAGTTGTAAGATGTATATATTAAAATATTTTTATTTAACTTGGTGTATTTTTTTAAATCAACCGGAGGTTACTTTCTGAACGGCCCTCGTAGATAAGGAACAGCAAATGGCCTATAACACTACCTTGGGGAACGCCAGAAATCATTTCTATTTTAGTTGATGACTTTCCGTCAATTACTACAAACTGTGACCTCTCTGACAGGAAATCACAAATCGAGTCACATAACTGAGACGATACTGCGAAAGTACGCAATTTTACTACGAGCCGATTGTGAGGTACAGTGTCAAAAGTCTTCCGGAAATCCATAAATACAGAATCGATATGAAATCCCTTGTCAATGGCACTCCACACTTCGTGCGAGTACAGGGCTAGTTGTGTTTCACAAGAACGATGATTTCTAAGCCCATGTTGACTGTGTGTCAATACACCGTTTTCTTCGAGGTAATTCATAATGTTGCAACACAATGAATGCTCGAACACAATGAATGTTCTAAAACCCTGCTGCATGTCGACTTTAACGATATGGGCCTGTAATTTAGTGGATTACTCGCACTACTTCTCTTGAATATTCGTGTGACCTGTTCAACTTTCCAGTCTTTGGGTACCGATCTTTCGTCGAGCGAACGGTTGTATGAGTTTGTTAAGTATGGAGCTAATGCATCAGCATACTCCGAAAGAAACCTACTTGGTATACAGTCTGGACCAGTAGACTTGCTTTTATTAAGTGATTTAAGTTCTTTCAGTATTCCGAGGATATTTAGTTCTAGTTACTCGTGCTGGCAGCTTTTCTTGATTCGAGTTCTGGAATATTCACTTCGTCTTCTTTCGTGAAGGCATTTCGGAAGACTGTGTTTAGTAACTCTGCTTTCTCAGCACTGTGTATCTCTGTTGCTATCGCTCATAGAAGGCATAAATTACAAGTTGGGAAAGCTGGGGATGGTAGAAAGAAGAATATTACGGAAAATCATGGGTGTGACTCCGATTGAAAGTGGCCGGAAATTTCGGATCAACAAAGAAATCTACAAAAAGGCGGAGGAAAATCTCTGAGACCATAACAAAGAGGTCATCATTCCCAGGACACATGCACAGAATGGGCAAAACCAGACTAACCGAAAGGATATTCGAGTACCTGCGGAAAAAGAAGACAAGGACGACATGAATTATCGAAGCTCGTAAATATCTAGAAAGGTTCAACATTCAGGAAGTACAGATGTAAGAACCTTCAACATCGCAGCGCGTCAGCAACCGTTGGTTAACATATTAAAAAACTAAAAACCCGCCTCGATTGCGAAAAAGGCACCTAGTGTTAACCAATGTTTCGGCGTAGACAACACTACCTTCTTCAGAATAACAATAAAACCCACAAGTGTCTAAGGAGACCCTTGTCAATGATTAAAAGAACACCATAGCTATACATTTATGAACGAAAAAGAAAAGGAAGACACAAACAGTACATATGTACAAAGTCACAACCACTACTTAACGTAATGCTGTACGCTCCACCTCACACCGGCCTGTGTTCGATGGGTCATGACCCGCCATAAACTGTAGCTACAAATGCTCGCTCACTTACAAGCCTGACTCGCTACCTAAGCACATGGGCAAGACAAGGGAAGTTACTTGAATGCGCATGCGCATACAAATACGAGAAAGTTTACACATGGGTCGGGGCTAAATAGCCCATATATTCCCAACTGTGGATCAACGTATATCAAAAAATTGAATGGATAGAAGGAGATACGAACTAAATAGGAGATGAAACCTAAAAATAACCGCACACGGTTGCTTATGCTAGTAAGGAAACTTACATATGAAGCTACCTATGACAACAGGAGGAACTCTTAAAAACTATACCTAAAGCCAATAGTTAGCCGGGGGGGGGTGGGGGGGGGGGGTGAGGTGACGTAATCTAAAGGCGTCGTGGTAATAAAGATATGGGGATGAAACGTGAGGAGATCAACGAGCTAAAATCACCCTCATCGTAAAAGGAAAATGAGGATAAAAAGAAAGAAGATGAACAGCTTGACCAACCGCCCTCGCCAATCAGCGCGCGCATGTGATAATCGCCAGATCATCAGATCTGCAAGTATGAAGAACGAAGTAAAGGCGCGAAACCTTCAAAAAATTTTCTATTTCTTAGTAGGAGTTGGTCGTTAAGGATACTGTCTGTAACATGTTGCAGATGCTTAAAGATCTGCATTTCTTCCAAACCATCCAGTTTCAAGCCCTTACCCTAGGCATGAAGGAACTCGATATTAACTGGAGGGCTCGGCACATGAGCCGTCTGCACAAGGTGTCTTCTTAGGCCCTTGTGGGTTTTATTGTTATTCTGAAGAAGGTGGTGTTGTCTACGCAGCGTCCTTACGGAGGAGGACTGGAGAAAGAGGAAACTTCAGACGAAGAAGAAACGAAATTGTAGCGAGTTCCAAAGTGGTCGATTCAAAATGGTTCAAATGGCTGAGAGCACTATGGGACTTCTGAGGTCATCAGTCGCCTAGAACTTAGACGTAACCTAAGCACATCACACACATCTATGGCCCGATTATAGCGCCTAGAACCGCTCGGTCACACCTGCCGGCAGTGGCCAATTCGCAAATAATAATAATAATAATAATAATAATAATAATAATAATAAGCAAGCATATTATTAAAGATCCCAATACCACAACAGATAAATGCAGACTTTGTAAACAACAAATAGAAACAGTAGATCACATCACAAGCGGATGTGCAATACTAGCAAATACAGAATACCCCAGAAGACATGACAATGTAGCAAAAATAATACATCAACAGCTTGCCTTACAACATAAACTTTTAAAACAACAAGTTCCTACATACAAGTATGCACCACAAAATGTACTGGAGAATGATGAATACAAATTATACTGGAACAGAACCATTATAACATAAAACAACACCACATAACAAACCTGACATCATACTCACCAATAAAAAGAAGAAATTAACACAACTAATCGAAATATCCATACCCAATACAACAAATTTACAAATGAAAACAGGAGAAAAAAAATGAAAAATACATCCAACTGGCTGAGGAAGTCAAAGACATGTGGCATCAGGATAAAGTTGACATTATACCAATTGTACTATCAACTACAGGAGTCATACCACACAATATCCACCAGTACATCAATGCAATAGAGCTACATCCAAACGTATATATACAACTACAGAAATCAGTAATTATTGATACATGTTCAATTACCCGAAAGTTCCTAAATGCAATATAACACATACCGTACAGTTAATAGGAAGTGACGCCTGATCAAGGTCCGCGTCACTTTTCATTTTTAAACAGACTTAACGTCTGAGAAAGTAAAGAATAATAAGAATAATAATAATAATAATAATAATAACACCACAAAATGTATAGGGGAAGAGGGTGCGCATGCCTCCGAGTCATTTGGGGAGATCAACTGTTGTTCGAGTGCTACAGTTACCACAAAATTATATTACAAGCTGAAGCATTGCGGATGCGAGCTACTGGTCGTTGAGTGGACGCTAATGACACGCGTTGTGTGAGGCGGTCTGTAGGCCATGCCGCTCCACAAACGACACTTGTCCCTGGACACGGTCGAGGGCCAGATGCCACTGGTGAGACGTTTCAGTTCAGGGATATACAACACTGGAGATACGTCGTACAGCAGTTACGTTGCTGTATTTGCGCTGGTTTTCTTCGGTCCATAATCAGTTCCTGACCTTGGTGTCTCAGTAACTAGCGTGACGATTTTGTAACTGCTTTCCGATAGCGAAGATAAATTATGTAATGTTAGTGAGGAGTTTTTCGTCTACTAAAATGCATTCTTATCCTGACTTTGCTTTCTTCATTGAGATCTGCTGGCGATCTTTGCGTTTTAATACACTCCTGGAAATTGAAATAAGAACACCGTGAATTCATTGTCCCAGGAAGGGGAAACTTTATTGACACATTCCTGGGGTCAGATACATCACATGATCACACTGACAGAACCACAGGCACATACACACAGGCAACAGAGCATGCACAATGTCGGCACTAGTACAGTGTATATCCACCTTTCGCAGCAATGCAGGCTGCTATTCTCCCATGGAGACGATCGTAGAGATGCTGGATGTAGTCCTGTGGAACGGCTTGCCATGCCATTTCCACCTGGCGCCTCAGTTGGACCAGCGTTCGTGCTGGACGTGCAGACCGCGTGAGACGACGCTTCATCCAGTCCCAAACATGCTCAATGGGGGACAGATCCGGAGATCTTGCTGGCAAGGGTAGTTGACTTACACCTTCTAGAGCACGTTGGGTGGCACGGGATACATGCGGACGTGCATTATCCTGTTGGAACAGGAAGTTCCCTTGCCGGTCTAGGAACGGTAGAACGATGGGTTCGATGACTGTTGGGATGTACCGTGCACTATTCATTGTCCCCTCGACGATCACCAGTGGTGTACGGCCAGTGTAGGAGATCGCTCCCCACACCATGATGCCGGGTGTTGGCCCTGTGTGCCTCGGTCGTATGCAGTCCCGATTGTGGCGCTCACCTGCACGGCGCCAAACACGCATACGACCATCATTGGCACCAAGGCAGAAGCGACTCTCATCGCTGAAGACGACGCGTCTCCATTCGTCCCTCCATTCACGCCTGTCGCGACACCACTGGAGGCGGGCTGCACGATGTTGGGGCGTGAGCGGAAGACGGCCTAACGGTGTGCGGGACCGTAGCCCAGCTTCATGGAGACGGTTGCGAATGGTCCTCGCCGATACCCCAGGAGCAACAGTGTCCCTAATTTGCTGGGAAGTGGCGGTGCGGTCCCCTACGGCACTGCGTAGGGTCCTACGGTCTTGGCGTGCATCCGTGCGTCGCTGCGGTCCGGTCCCAGGTCGACGGGCACGTGCACCTTCCGCCGACCACTGGCGACAACATCGATGTACTGTGGAGACCTCACGCCCCACGTGTTGAGCAATTCGGCGGTACGTCCACCCGGCCTCCCGCATGCCCACTATACGCCCTCGCTCAAAGTCCGTCAACTGCACATACGGTTCACGTCCACGCTGTCGCGGCATGCTACCAGTGTTAAAGACTGCGATGGAGCTCCGTATGCCACGGCAAACTGGCTGACACTGACGGCGGCGGTGCACAAATGCTGCGCAGCTAGCGCCATTCGACGGCCAACACCGCGGTTCCTGGTGTGTCCGCTGTGCCGTGCGTGTGATCATTGCTTGTACAGCCCTCTCGCAGTGTCCGGAGCAAGTATGGTGGGTCTGACACACCGGTGTCACTGTGTTCTTTTTTCCATTTCCAGGAGTGTAGTTCCTGCCCGTGTTGTACGAGCGTCGTTCTATAAGTAATGCCCCACGTGTGTTGTTAAGAGTTGCAATTTGGCGACGGTCTTGTCCAATGTCCTGTTTTTCTACATAGTCTCCGTCACGTTCTATGGCCGTACGCCAACGTTGTCGAAGAGCTTGTATTCCCTGCTGGTAGAAGCTCTTGTCCTGTAGGCGTAGCCACGTTTTCACTGCACGGCTGACACTCTCGTCGCCATGAAAGTGTGTTCCCCGTATAGAATCTTTAAGTGACCCAAAGAGACGGAAATCGGAGAGTGCCAGGTCTGGACTGTAGGGTGGATGGGGCAGTGACGTGTAACCCAATTCGGTGATGTGTTCCCGGGTTCTCAGACTTGGGTGTGGGCGTGCATTATCGTGTTGGAGCAAGATTTCTGCTGGATTCTCGTCCGACCTAACAGTCGGAAATGGTTCTTTAGTCTCTTCAGAGTCTTCACGTGCGCCTCTCAATTTATGGTTGACCCTCTCGGCATCACATCCACGAGAATGACGGCATCATAATCCCAGAAGACTGTCAACATCACTTTTCGGCAGACGGGGTTGTCTTCAATTTCTCCTTTTGTCGTGAATGAAGATGATGCCACTCCACCGACTACCATTTTGTTTCCGGCCCAAAGTGGTGCACCCAGCTTTCGTCCCCCGTAACGATCCGTGACAGAAAGGCCTCTCCGTCGGTCTCAAAACGCTCCAACACTTCAGATGGAATGGCGTTTCTCTGAATCTTGTGGTCCGCTGTGAGCATTCGTGGAACCCATCCTGAGCACCTCTGCGAATATCCGAGAGTCTTCATCATTGCAGACTCACTTCCAGTGTTGACCGACGACTGTAGAGCCAGTTGTCTAACTGTGATGCGCCGGTCGGTACGAATAATGGCGTCCGCACGACTCAAGACGTCTGGGTGGAGCAGTGGCTGTGACGGGACGTCCAGAGCGTGGCTGATTTCTGCATCTCCTGAGGCTCTAACTTTCTTCACCCGTCGCCCAACTGTACTCCTATCAACTGCAGCATCGCCATACACGGCACACAGACGTTTATGGATGTTCACCTCGGTTTCTATTTCTGCCCGCAAGAATTCAACAACAGCACGCTGGTTCTAACGTAAGTCGTATGTAGACGCCATTTCGAGAGTGTGCTACGGCTCTGCCATCTGCCGGAACTGTTCGGAACTACACCGGCGCACACAACAAACATCAAATATGAAGCACCAACAAGGACATTTGTCTGTGTATATCAATGGCTTTGTTGGATGTGGAGTCCGCCAGTTAAGCAGAAGACAGTTCTTTCTCAGTACCCAAACATGTTTCGACAGTGGGTTTTAGTTTTTATTTATTCTGCAATGTGAACATTTTGATAAATAGTTATCAAATTATGTGCATCTTTAGTTCAAAGAATAGATCGTTTCTTTTTGTAGGTACCTTTGCATTTGGTGTCCATGAATTTTCTGCGTCACTTTGTTAATTACTACAGGTCACACACACACACACAGAGAGAGAGAGAGAGAGAGAGAGAGAGAGAGAGAGAGAGAGACAAAACGGAAAAAAATTCAAATTTGGAGCAGAAGAAATGAACACTGACTGGGTTGGGACACACAACAAACCACAGTCACACTGTGTTTCGGTGAAGTGAAATGTGTTTTGCTACGTGATTTGTGGAAAATACCTGCTATAGATATGTCTGCATCACAACACCTCAGCATGAGGCGGAGAATGGAAGTGCTTGCCACAAAAAAAACTTAATTAAAAACGAATATAGGCGCAAATCATCTCTAAAAACTAAATTGCATTCTAGAAGGTAGTTCAAATCTCATCAACATCGTTTGGTCGCATATGACAAGCTACCTGTAGTTATTAACACACAAATGATCCAGAAAATTCATGCTCACGAAATGTAATGGTATTTACAAAAATAAACGATCTGTTGTTTGAGTTAATGATGCAAATAATTTTATAACCATTTAACAAAAATGTTCACATTGGAGAATAAATAAAAACGAAGACCCACTGATGATGGCACAGTGGTGTCGAAACATGTTTAAGCACTGAGAAAAAAACTGTTTTGGGTAACTGGCGGAGCTCACATCCAACGGTTTTAACTGCAAACACGGCCAATACAAGGAGCTGCAAATGAAGGTGCTGAATATTAATGGATTTTATAAAAAATGTGGGGCATTACTTACTTGAATGACCCTCGCATATGCTGCATGCACAGTAGTGATGAAACAGATATTCGGCAACTGTCTGGTAAGCGGCCTAATTTTCCGTTTGAAGACCGCACATACCAGAACCGGTACGCCAATCGTGCTAATTAGCCGTGAGCATTGGGTCAAACGTCCCACCGACGCAATAGGCAGGAGATAGCCGTCCGGCATAACACGGTGTTCTGCTATGTGAACGAGACCGCAGCTACCTGCTGCAAATCGTCATCCGACAGAATCGGCCACCCTCGAAGGCCTTTCTGAAGGACCGAAGGCGTGATTATCGCACGAGGAGAAATCATGACTATAGAGGGGATGACGGAGTGTCAGCAAACAGTAGAGTTGGCGCAACTTCTGAGCGACGACATTTCCGATACGGGGAGGTGCCCTGTCTCGAATCACCACCACCAGATATTGCACGATTCTACAATGACGCTGTCGGACGGACAATCAGCGCCATACGCATTCTTCATTCTCCGATGGATGTCTACCGGCGTTTGTCCTTCGGCAGCCAAGAAAAGAGTAACAGCATATTGGTCCTGTTTGGAAACGTCTCTCAATAAGGCCCCCATACCTCAAAGTTTCCGCTCATACGTCCGGAAGACATTGATGCCACACTGATCCCTTGCCTACGCGTTGGTGCTTATATACCCGCAAAAGTGTCGCTCTGCGTTGCAATACACGCTGCATCAACGCCCTCCAACGGAAACTTTTCGATCGCCGCCCCCCCTCCCCACCCCTCCCCAATACAAATCAGTAGTCCTACTTAAATGTAGGACTATTACGCTGCTGGCCATCAAAACTGCTACACCACGAAGATGACGTGCTACAGACGCGAAATTTAACCGACAGGAACAAGATGCAACGATATGCAAACGATTAGTTTTTCAGAGCATTCACACAAGGTTGCCGCCGGTGGCGACACCTACAACGTGCTGACACGAGGAAAGTTTACAACCGATTTCTCATACACAAACAGCAGTTGACCGGCGTTGCCTGGTGAAACATTGTTGTGATGCCTCGTCTAGCGAGGAGAAATGCGTACCATCACGTTTCCGACTTTGATAAAGGTCGCATTGTAGCCTATCGCGATTGCGGTTTATCGTATCGCCATACGCGTTGGTCGAGGTCCAATGACTGTTAGCGGAATGTGGAATCGGTGGGTTCAGGAGGGTAATACGGAACGCCGTGCTGGATCCCAAAGGCCTCGTATCACTAGCAGTCGAGATGACAGGCATCTTATCCGCACGGCTGTAACGGATCGTGCAGCCACGTCTCGATCCCTGAGTCAACAGATGGGGACGTTTGCAAGACGACAACCATCTGCACGAACAGTTCGACGACGTTTGCAGCAGCAAGGACTATCAGCTCGGAGACCGTGGCTGCGGTTACCCTCGACGCTGCATCACAGACAGGAGCGCCTGAGATCGTGTACTCGACGACGAACCTGGGTGCGCGAATGGCAAAACGTCATTTTTTCAGATGAATCCAGGTTCTGTTTACAGCATCACGATGGTCGCATCCGTGTTTGGCGACATCGCGGTGAACGAACATTGGAAGCGCGTATTCGTCGTCGCCATACTGGCGTATCACCCGGAGTGATGGTATGGGGTGACATTGGTTACACGTCTCTGTCACCTCTTGTTCGCATTGACGCCACTTTGAACAGTGGACGTTACATTTCAGATGTGTTACGACCCGTGGCTCTACCCTCCATTCGATCTCTGCGAAACCCTACATTCCAGCAGGATAACGCACGACCGCATGTTGCAGGTCCTGTACACGCCTTCCTGGATACAGAAAATGTTCGACTGTTGCCCTGGCCAGCACATTATACAGATCTCTCACCAATTGAAAACATCTGGTCAATGGTGGCCGAACAACTGGCTCGTCACAATACGCCAGTCACTACTCTCGATGAACTGTGGCGTCGTGTTGAATCTGCACGGGCAGCTGTACCTGTACACGCCATCCAAGCTCAATGCCCAGGCGTATCTAGGCCGTTATTACGGCCAGAGGTGGTTGTTCTGGGTACTGATTTCTCAGGATCTATGCGCCGAAATTGCGTGAAAATGTAATCACATGTCAGTTCTAGTACAATATATCTGTCCAATGAACACACGTTAATCATCTACATTTCTTCTCGGTGTAGCAATTTTAATGGCCAGTAGTGTATATCCGAAGTTGAAAACCCCGTTGAAACGACAAAGTTTTGCAACGATAGACGAGGTAAGAGAGAATTTCCAGACGGCGCTTCTCGCGAACCACCAAGAGGGGGACCGATAGTGTTTCTGTAAGCGGGAACAGCGTTGCGAGCGGTGTATCGACTGTGGAGGAGAGCATTTCGAAGAACATGCACAGTAAGTAAGAAGTAGGAGTAGAAAAATAATGTGGACGAAGTTCCGGAATTTTTTTTGAACAGAAGTCGTACGTCGTCATGTACGACCTGTGCGTTATGCGTGAACAAACGACACGAGGAGTTGTTTACGGTATTAGCCGAGCGGCTGACAGCGGATGCCGGGCGTGGTGGGAACGACCTCGTGTGGCGCGGGATGAAGGACAGACAGACACGGAGGGAGGAGGAGGGAGAGAGAGAGAGAGAGAGAGAGAGAGAGAGAGAGAGAGAGAGAGAGAGACTGGGTGTCGTTTTAATTGTGCGGAGCCAGTTGTTTACTTCCGCAGGCCGAAGGACGGCTGTGCCAGCCCGTGTTGTAAACCAGCGTAGCGGAGCGACCTGAATACGCAGCGCGCCTCAGGGACGTGGCGCAAACAGGAGAGGCGGCTAGGGTGCATTGCGTTGAGCTAGGACCGCCAGACACCGGCAACCGTATACCTACGTCCGATGAAGGCGGTACTAGAACACACACCTATCGTGTAGAAGCCTGCACCAGCGTCCAAAGCGTTCTAGTCTCGAACTGCCAGCTTCTCCTTTAGCCCTATTACAAATCGCATCTGACGTGTGAAGTCTGCACCAATAAACCAAGAATTAGCAGTGGGATACCAGTTCGATTTTACACAGAGCACGCGAAGGAACTTGCCCCCCTCCTTGCAGCGGTGTACTGTAGGTCTCTAGAAGAGCGTAGCGTTCCATAGCATTGCAAAAGGGCACAGGTCATCCCCGTTTTCAAGAAGGGACGTCGAACAGATGTGCAGAACTATAGACCTATATCTGTAACGCCGATCAGTTGTAGAATTTTGGAACACGTATTATGTTCGTGTATAATGACTTTTCTGGAGATTAGAAATTACTCTGTAGTAATCAGCATGGGTTTCGTAAAAGACGGTCGTGTGAAACCCAGCTCGCGCTATTCGTCCACGAGATTCAGAGGGCCATAGACACGGGTTCCCAGGTAGATGCCGTGTTTCTCGACTTCCGGAAGGAGTTTGGTACAGTTCCTCACAGTCGTTTAATGAACGAAGTAAGAGCATACGGAATGTTAAACCAATTGTGTGATTGGATTGAAGAGTTCCTAGATAACAGAACGCGGCATCTCATTCCCAATGGAGAGAAGTCTTCAGAAGTGAGAGTGATTTCAGGTGTGCCGCAGGGGAGTGTCGTAGGACCGTTGCTATTCACAATATACATAAATGACCTTGTGGATGACATCGGAAGTTCACTGAGGCTTTTTGCGGATGATGCTGTGGTGTATCGAGAGGTTGTAACAATGGAAGATTGTACTGAAATGCAGGAGAATCTGCAGCGAATTGACGCACGGTGCGGGGAATGGCAATTGAATCTCAATGTAGACAAGTGTAATGTGCTGCGAATACATAGAAAATCCCTTATCATTTAGCTACAATATAGCAGGTCAGCAACTGGAAGCAGTTAATTCCATAAATTATCTGGGAGTACGCATTAGGAGTGATTTAAAATGGAATGACCGTATAAAATTAATCGTCCGTTAAGCAGACGCCAGACAGATTCATTGGAAGAAACTTTAGGAAATGCAGTCCGAAAACAAAGGAAGTAGGTTACAGCACGCTTGTTCGCCCACTGCTCGAATACTGCTCAGCAGTGTGGGATCCGTACCAGATAGGGTTGACAGAAGAGAGAGAAGATCCAACGGAGAGCAGCGCGCTTCGATACAGGATCATTTAGTAATCGCGAAAGCGTTACGGAGATGATAGATAAACTCCAGTGGAAGACTCTGCAGGAGAGACGCTCAGTAGCTCGGTACGGGACTTCGTTGAAGTTTCGAGAACATACCTTCACCGAGGAGTCGAGCAGTATATTGCTCCCTCCTACGTATATCTCGCGAAGAGACCGTGAGGATAAAATCAGAGAGATTAGAGCCCACACAGAGGCATACCGACAATCCTTCTTTCCACGAACAATACGAGACTGGAATAGAAGGGAGAACCGATAAGGGTACTCAAGGTACCCTCCGCCACACACCGTCAGGTGGCTTGCGGAGTATGGATGTATATGTAGATTACTGCTCTGAACTCCAGGCTCGTCTCTTTAGTTGACCATGAAGTCTGATATTTTTGTAAAGCTGATATTTACTCGAACTGTATCTTCTGAAACGTCTAGCTTCGTATTTATTCAGCAGATATCTTGTGCAGCTGGAACGAAATTCTACATTGGACAGACAGGCGTAAGTTTTGGAATAACATACGAAGGGCACATTGATGGTTTAAGACTTGCTAACTTGAACAAATCTGCATTTGCAGCTCATATTGCTGAAGAAAACCATTCAGTGAGAAACATTGAGAACTAGCAGAAAAAGGAGCCACCATGAATATATTAGAAGAAATAGAAATACACGCACATAAAAACAGCACCCCAAACTATATCCTTAATGAACGAACAGAGTTAGCCAACACCCCTTTCCTGAAAAACTCCCAAAAATTATTTTCCAACGTCCAAAGCTAATGATAATAGTACGCCCATGTGCAGATCAAGTAGCAGATTTATCTGTTACTATAATTCTCATAAAGGTAAATGTAATTAAATAATGTACTATTTTACCTATACAGTACTAAAAAAAGCTTTGTAATTAATGCAACAGTTTAAACTCAAAAAAATCAATGTCTCTGTACTAGTGTAAAACGCATTTCAGTTGCGTAAGTGAAAGTATGATCCTTTCCAAACGTAGGACATCTTCGAATGTTACGATACGTCATAGCATCTTTGGTACTCCTATGTTTGTAAGCTCTTTGTATCTAAAAAATGTGGTGCGTGGTAGAAATTTTCTGTGACAAATCTGAAGAGTTCAGCGAGAAAAATTTTCGTGTGAAACAATAAGAATGCAGTGGAAATGTATTCACATCTGTTGGACGAATGTTATAAAACAAACACTCGAAACCGACGTTTGACGTAAGTCACATGCAACGAAAATCTGTAAGGCAATCATCTGTGTTGCGTGCTTATAATCATGTATTATTTATATTTTAGGACAATTAATGTGTAAAAAGGAGACCACATGTTATAAGGAAAGCGTGTTTCGTCTGAAGATGAATCACAACGATTCTAAAACGGTAACGGTACCCTTTGAATAAAGGAACAAAGTAAATTTGTGGCTGGTTGCTGTCCCAACACCATCAACATTTGTTCTAAAGTAACAGCCACGGTCTCCAACCATGTTATATGACAAAATTGCATAGAACGAAATTACTTGACGATTACACGGAACTAGCTCAGGGAGTCATTTCGGAGCAGGCGTTGTACGCTTTCATACAGGGTGTTTCAGAAAGGACTATACAACTTTAAAAATTCATATAAATTTATTGGCAGAAGATACAGAGCTGCGTTGAGTCTTATTTTGTAGTGAAACAAGCCCTTTTACCGTAAACTAAAGATGTTTTATGTGGCTTCCGTTGGTCGTCCTGCACACATCCAATCCGAAGTCAATTTCTACCAGAACTCGCTATAGCATTCCAAGTGTAACTTGCTCGGTAGCGGAGTAAATTCTTGCTCTAAGTTCAGGTAGAGAAGCCGGCACGGGAGGTACAAACACGATATCCTTCACGAACCCCCATAAAAAAGAAGTCGCGTATTATCAGGTCTGGGGAACGTGGGGGACATGCAATTGGTGCATTATGGCCGATCCATTGACCTGGAAAGCCGTCACGGAGAAAATTCCGGACGTCAGCCAGGTAGCGTGGTCGTGCACCATCTTGAATTAAATAAACACTTTGTTCTCGGTGATCCTCATCGAACTGCGGTATCAAGAATTGTTGTAACATATCCAGGCACACTACTTTTCACTTATGTGGCAAGGTTAACACACACAACTGTAGGATTTTGGGCACTGGAAATCCACATTTAACATTGCAAAATGTTCGTGATATTACTAAACTGAACGTTTTTTGTGCATTGAGCAAGAACGAAGTGAGTTGATGGTTGTCTCACGAAAAGAATGGTCCGTACATTTTGTTAATGCTCAATGCACAAAAAACGTTCCGTGTAGTGTTATCACGAACACGTTGACATGTTTGATGTGGATTTCCAGTGCCCAAAATTCTACAGTTGTGTGTGTTAACCTTGCCATTTAAGTGAAAAGTCGACTCGTCAGAAAAGATGATTTTGTCTGTGATATGTTCATCCTAATATGATCGATTTAACATATCCGCACAGAAGTTCTTGCGAGCAATTTTTATCATTGCTTGTACGAATGTCAATCTGTACGTTTTCAAATGCAAACGGTTTCTCAACGCACGCCAGACAGTCGTACGTGGTATTTGCAGTTCGCGGGACGCACGCCGGATCGATTTCGCAGGGCTGTCGACAAACCGCTGTCTCACTCGCTCAACTACGTCGTCTAGATGTGCTCTGACGGCTTTATCATTTCCTATGTCTTACCGAGCACCCTGTTCCTACAAAACATTTATGCTGCTCAAATTGTAGGCCTACCAGGAGAATGTTTAGCGTACTCGGTACGGAAATTACCCCGACTTCAACTCTTCAAGCCAAAACACACAGCTAGCACTCTCGGGTACAGTGAAGGCAGCCATCTTTAACGCAACTGCCGCCAGCGCTCCTTACGGTGCGATTGGGCACTAGCAAACTACGCGAGACAAAACTTAATATGTTTCCCCACAAATTGACACTATAGTCACCTCTGTAGATGAAGATGAAATGGGAGATACGATACTGCGTGAAGAGTTTGACAGAGCACTGAAAGACCTGAGTCGAAACAAGGCCCCGGGAGTAGACAGCATTCCATTACAACTACTGACAGCCTTGGGAGAGCCAGTCCTGACAAAACTCTACCATCTGGTGAGCCAGATGTACGAGACAGGCGAAATACCCTCAGACTTCAAGAAGAATATAATAATTCCAATCCCAAAGAAACCAGGTATTGACAGATGTGAAAATTACCGAGCTATCAGTTTAATAAGTCACAGCTGCAAAATACTAACACGAATTCTTTACAGACCAATGGAAAAACTGGTGGAAGCCGACCTCGCGGAAGATCAGTTTGGATTCCGCAGAAATGTTGGAACACGTGAGGCAATACTGGCACTACGGCTTATCTTAGAAGAAAGATTAAGGAAAGGCAAACCTACGTTTCTAGCATTTGTAGACTTAGAGAAAGCTTTTGACAATGTTGACTGGAATACTCTCTTTCAAATTCTGAAGGTGGCAGGGGTAAAATACAGGGAGCGAAAGGCTATTTACAATTTGTACAGAAAGCAGATGGCAGTTACAAGAGTCGACGGGCATGAAAGGGAAGCAGTGGTTGGGAAGGGAGTGAGACAGGGTTGTAGCCTCTCCCCGATGTTGTTCAATCTGTATATTGAGCAAGCAGTAAAGGAAACAAAAGAAATATTCAGAGCAGGTACTAAAATCCGTGTAGAAGAAATAAAAACTTTTAGGTTCGCCGATGACATTGTAATTCTGTCAGAGGCAGCAAAGAACTTGGAAGAGCAGTTGAACGCAATGGACAGTGTCTTGAAAGGAGGGTATAAGATGAACATCAACAAAAGCAAAACGAGGATAATGGAATGTAGTCGAATTAAGAGTTTTGCTATGTGGGGTCCAAAATAACATGATGGTCGAGGTAGACAGGATATAAAATGTAGACTGGCAATGGCAAGGAAAGCGTTTCTGAAGAAGAGAAATTTGTTAACATCGAGTATAGACTTAAATGTCAAGAAGTCGTTTCTGAAAACATTTTAATGGAGTGTAGCCATGTATGGAAGTGAAACGTGGACAATAAATAGTTTAGACAAGAACAAAATAGAAGGTTTCGAAATAGGGTGCTACAGAAGAATGCTGAAGATTAGATGGGTGGATCACATAACTAATGAGGAGGTATTGAATAGAATTGGGGAGAAGAGAAATTTGTGGCACAACTTGACAAGAAGAAGGGACCGGTTGGTAGGACATGTTCTGAGGCATCAAGGGATCACAAATTTAGCATTGAAGGGCAGCGTGGAGGGTAAAAATCGTAGAGGGACACAAAGACATGAATACACTAAGCAGATTCAGAAACATGTAGGTTGCAGTTGGTACTGGGAGATGAAGAAGCTTGCACAGGATAGAGTAATATGGAGAGCTGCATCAAACCAGTCTCAGGACTGAAAACCACAACAACAACAACAACAACAACAATCACCTCTGTAGGTACTACGACTTAATTTATATGAACTTTGGAAGTCGTAAAGTACGTTTTTGAAGACCGTATATTTTGAAGAGTGTTTTCCGAAATTTCCCCGGTCATGTACTATAAAAATTCCTGTTTAGATGCTTCCAGCGGTGATAATCAAATTTTCCCATGGATGCAACAGAATCCTCATGCTTCTCTACTGAATTCTTTCGCAGTGCATAAGTGGTAGGTGTTACCCGTTTTTTTCCGATTACGCTGTGTGTGTTTCTTGTATTTTTTCGTCGAGTCGTAGTGGAATGCTTCGTTTGTTGGGTTGCACTGTTAACTTGTACGCGCCCCTCGTAGGATGACATTTTCATGGTTGGCTTGACTCCGTAGTCTTTTGTTTGAAGCCCGTGGCGCCGTTCTTCATTCTCCAATCCGTTCATACAGTTGTTCTGTTTCTCCGCCTCTCACGGCGGTCATTCTCGTTCGTTGGGGAACTTGAACGTGCTTCGCGGTCTTCGTCTGTTTCCTTACCCGCATTTTTCTCTTTCGCCGTTTTGCTTCACAACTGGCAAGACCACCTTCTTTAACACGTCTGGCCACTGTCTGTAATATAAATCTTATCAACTTTTTATTAACAAATACACTGAATAGACTGTATCGCTTTCACTACTCACACTTCACTGTTTTTATTCACTCCCTGCACAGTTTCGTCTGTCATTTAACCAGTGTTCATTTTATGTACCTCATGATAGGTTTGTTGCTTGTTGTCTGGCTGTGGAAACTCTGTTCTTTGAAACTTATCACCTATCCGCCATAAAGATGCAGTATCTGAATTATCACTCGTTCTAGCGTGCCTATACAAGAAATGGGGTTATGTATCGTTCAGTTTGTGGACGTATGTCTATGATGAAAGGCTACAGATACTGACCCGCGGCTGGCTCATGCCATGCGCTGGATTAAGCCTTCGTTGCGACTCTGTCCCCACGGTTATCGAGACTATGCTGCTATCCTCTCCTCTCGCGGGTGGCAGCAGTGGTGTGTTAGTGCCGGAACTCCCATGCGGCTTTTCGCGGATGATGCTGTAGTATACAGAGAAGTTGCAGCATTAGAAAATTGTAGCGAAATGCAGGAAGATCTGCAGCGGATAGGCACTTGGCGCAGGGAGTGGCAAATGACCCTGAACGTAGACAAATGTAGTGTATTGCGAATACATAGAAAGAGGGATCCTTTATTGTATGATTACATGATAGCGGAACAAACACAGGTAGCAGTTACTTCTGTAAAATATCTGGGAGTATGCGTGCGGAACGTTTTGAAGTGGAATGATCATATAAAATTAATTGTTGGTAAGGCGGGTACCAGGTTGAGATTCATTGGGGGAGTCCTTAGAAAATGTAGTCCATCAACAAAGGAGGTGGCTTACAAAACACTCGTTCGACCTATACTTCAGTATTGCTCATCAGTGTGGGATCCGTACCAGGTGGGATTGACAGAGGAGATGGAGAAGATCCAAAGAAGAGCGGCGCGTTTCGTCACAGGGTTATTTGGTAAGCGTGATAGCGTTACGGAGATGTTTAGCAAACTCGAGTGGCAGACTCTACAAGAGAGGCGCTCTGCATCGCGGTGCAGGTTTCGAGAGGGTGCGTTTCTGGATGAGGTATCGAATATGTTGCTTCACCCTACTTATACCTCCCGAGGAGATCACGAATGTAAATTTAGTGAGATTAGAGCGCGCACGGAGGCTTTCAGACAGTCGTTCTTCCCGCGAACCGTACGCGACTGGAACAGGAAAGGGAGGTAATGACAGTGGCACGTAAAGTGCCCTCCGCCACACACCGTTGGGTGGCTTGCGGAGTATAAATGTAGATGTGTATGGATATTCGCACCTTGGACTATCTTTGACCTGGCGCTTATAGTTTCCGGCTGGGCGGTGTGTGACCAGTCCGTCAGTTAGCATGGAGTAGCGATGGAATCTGCACGGCGTGCAGTTTGGCTGCGGCCGCTGGCGGTCTCTATGCAGTGTGAGTGTGTGGTGGTGTTCCCATTGCTACGAGGTCCATGGCTCGCCGACACTGCACACGAAAGCTGGGTTTTTATTTGATCTACCAGCAAGTCAAGATTGTTCACATTGTGTCGTTTGAAGTTCGTTGTCGGCTGTTGGGATACTCCCGCGAACAACAACAGCGTGCGTTTTCAAGCTGGCATATTTTAACCACTCTCCGGTGGAGTTTAACTGTACTTTGTTATTCTGAAGTGCACCAGCGGAATCTTCTGCCTTGTGGCTCTTAACGCTCCGGTTACCTGCCCTGGCCGTTGACCTAAGTTCAGACAGTGTGGTCACTGTCCAGCACGGTGTGTAGTTTGACAGCTCCGTGTATGATTGGTTGTGAGCGCCAATACCTTCTACGTTGTTCTGTTTAACTCCCTGTTGTGGCCTGGTCGGGTGAAGTGGAGGTTATCTTGTCGGTGTGTCCGCTGACTGTCGGACGGCTGGGTTGTCTTCGGATCAGGAGTCGTTAGTTCGACTGCCTGTATCATCTAAGCGAGCGTTACTGTTTGAATTCCAGGCCGACCTACGAACATCTGGGCGCCCTTGGGTGTACTGTCTTATCTGTTCTTGTTGTTTGCACTTGTATGGCTTCTAACCGATTTTTTTTAAATTAAAGTTGTTTTGCCCTTAAAGCATAAGATTGGCTAAAAGATGGCTCTGAGCACTATGGGACTCAACTTCTGAGGTCATTAGTCCCCTAGAACTTAGAACTAGTTAAACCTAACTAACCTAAGGACATCACACACATCCATGCCCGAGGCAGGATTCGAACCTGCGACCGTAGGGGTCTCGCGGTTCCAGACTGCAGCGCCTAGAACCGCAGGCGTAAGATTCTTTAGGCCTTCAGCCTAATTTAAAGAACTGTTTCACGTAAGGCCTTTGGTTTTTTCAAAATAAATGTTACGGAGTTTTAATTATTAGTCCTTCAGCCGATTTCAATGTAACTTGTTTGCTCTTTAAGTGTCATTCTTTGGGCCTTCAGCGTAACTAAAGAACTGTTTTATGATAAGGCTTGCCTTTTAAATTTCT
This sequence comes from Schistocerca nitens, assembly GCF_023898315.1. Classification (NCBI taxonomy): domain Eukaryota; kingdom Metazoa; phylum Arthropoda; class Insecta; order Orthoptera; family Acrididae; genus Schistocerca; species Schistocerca nitens. Next base: position 209,038,239 of record NC_064624.1, read on the forward strand.
GATCATGCTTATTGGCGTTGAGCCGTTTTTAAATTAAAGTGACTTTCAGCCGGTAATTAAGTCCCAAAGATCAAAGCTGCGTGTTTTTTTAAAAAAGGAAAATGTTTTGGGCTCTTGTCACGTTTCATCAAATACGTTCAAGTGTAGCCGACAGCCGCTTATTTTGGCCCCTTTCCACAATTTAAACTACCCGTCGTGTCCCGTCCTGCGGGTTTAGCAGGGCGTCTCAGATACATAAAAAATATTCCTGTCCAACTTAACAGTAGCGAAAACATCACATGAATCTAAAAAAAATTGAGACGAACTGCTTCATAACAGGTTTCGACTATGAAGAACCGGAACTGCATACACGGGTTTCACGTTTATACCTATTAAAGCATGTTTACAAAACACAACTGAGCGCCGGACGGTTCGAAATTGTCTCTCCGGAACCTATGGAACAACATTTCAGGTCATCAGACGCCCCCCCCCCCTTCCACAGCAGTCTCTGGCCCATCTTTTGGTTCATGAAGAGCCACTAGAACACCCGAAAACCATTTCTGCAGTAGTTAGCACACCCATATTTACGACGTATTCTTCGAAACATTTAATTGGAAATCTCCACTCGCATCGTGAATCGTATGTGGACAACTATGAGTATCCCATACTTTTGAAGAAAACATGGCGGGCACTTCAGCTCACGTTGTAACAGTCTTCTTAGTTTCTCTCGTCTGCGGCTTGCAGACGTGGCTGACGTCCAATCAGAGCACGCCCCGTCGACGTCCGGCCTCGTTTTAGTGCGGCTGACCAGTTCAGCCTCGACAATTGTGTCTACACTACATAGTAAGAATAAACCTGATGTAAACATTGCACTATGTATTCTTCCATGTTTGATGGAACCTCGTTGGATTTTCGTTTCACGTGGAGCAGAAGCCAATCTGTCTCGAGTAGAGTCAAGTACTGTAACGAGGATATGTTATATGCTGTGCGTTACGCATACCGAGTGATGAGGTCAGTATAAATTTGAAAACTGAATAAACCACGGAATAATGTAGATAGAGAGGTACAAATTGACACACATGCTTGGAATGACATGGGGTTTTATTAGAACCAAAAAAATACAGAAGTTAAAAAATGTCCGACAGATGGCGCTCCATCTGATCAGAATAGGAATATTTAGCATAACAAAGTACGACAAAGCAATGATGATGATCTTTACAGGAAATGTTCAATATGTCCACCATCATTCCTCAACAATAGCTGTGGTCGAGGAATAATGTCGTGAACAGCACTGTAAAGCATGTCCGGAGTTATGGTGAGGCGTTGGCGTCGGATGTTGTCTTTCAGCATCCCTGGAGATGTCGGTCGATCACGATACACTTGCTACTTCAGTTAACCCCAAAGCCAATAATCGCACGGACTGAGGTCTGGGGACCTGGGAGGCCAAGCATGACGAAAGTGGCGGCTGAGCACACGATCACCACCAAACGACGCGCGCAAGAGATCTTTCACGCGTCTAGCAATACAGGGTGGAGCGCCATCCTGCATAAACATCGTACGTTCCAGCAGGTGTTTATCAGCCAGGCTGCGGATGATGCGATTCGGTAACATATCGGCGTACCTCTCACACCCGTCACGGTAGCAGTTTCGCTGTCTAGCGGCATCTGTCGGACATTTTGTGAACTTCTGTATTTGTAATTTTTTTTTGTTCTAATAAAACCCAATGTCATTCCAAGCGTGTGTGTCAATTTTTACCGCTCTCTCTACATTTTTCCGTGGTTTATTAAGTTTTCAAATTTATACTGACTTTTTGATCAACCGGTAAATCGACTCAGCGATAATACGGGACAGGCGCGCGGGATTGGCCGAGCGGTCAGAGGCGCTGCAGTCATGGACTGTGCGGCTGGTCCTCGCGGAGGTTCGGGTCCTTCCTGTGGCGCGCGCGCGCGTGTGTGTGTGTGTGTGTGTGTGTGTGTGTGTGTGTGTGTGTGTGTGTGTGTGTGTGTGTGTGTGTGTGTTTGTCCTTAGGATAATTTAGGTGAAGAAGTGTGTAAGCTTAGGTACTGATAACCTTAGCAATTAAGTCCAGCTTTACTGGGGCATTTAACGTTGACAGCACTGGCGAGCCACATGGCCCTTCTAACCTGCAGTTCTAGTAAAAGCAAGCGTTAAAGGTGACGGGCATAGAACAACATGGTCTTGAGTGTCATTTAATTTTTGGACACAAGGAAATTACGGTAAACAAAGCGATACGCTTCTTAGGTGATCTGAAGGAATATATACTCTCGATCTTAGCTAACGTAGTACTTTGATGAAAAACGACAGTGATGGTAATTCCTGACTTGAACAAGTGTAATTTTTCTGTGGTGCAAAAGCGCACTGCTGGGATTTCACCACGTAGCTAAATACTGAGGCCACTTAACGTATTACAGTCAGTCTGGTAATCTCCCCTGTCGGACGCAGAGGAAAGAGGTACATTTCAGTATTGCTACGCCCGTACCGAGTCAACAGAATCCCAAGCCCCCAAAAAAGTCCACCTTTCCTCCTCTTTTATGACGAGCTGTTCTGCATTACACAATTGTTCGGCAGCGACGTGTCGTAAAGCTTCGCGCATTAGCTCCAGTACGTTTGGCAGCTTAAATGCCTTCTTATTCCTGTCGATAGATCTCTGAACTTGCCTCTGTATCAGTTCTGATGTGTTCATATTCCACTGGTACGGTGAGACATGTAAAGGTTTATCATTTGCACAGTGTCCTGCGCCGCGAAAATGGTTTTCCGTGTTTGTAAGACGCTTACCACTCTAGCTCAAGTCAGACCACATCACTCCTGTAGAACATGGGGCATATTCAAACAAAGACTATTTGATTTTTCATTTTTCATTTATCCAAAAAAGTAACTAATGTTTTATAAACTTCAACATTTGTAACAATCTTTTATAATATATCGATAATTAAGAACTTATATCTTTAATGAAAACCAGAAGTGTGCGTGTGGTATGTAATTAGAAACCAGAAGACGCGCATTTTTCTTGAAAAAACGGTCGCGTTTGAGACAACCAATACATACTAATAAATTTCATATTTTAATTATCTACGTTTGTTAACGTCGAGTATAGATTTAAGTGTCAGGAAGTCGTTTCTGAAAGTATTTGTATGGACTATAGCCATGTATGCAAGTGAAACGTGGACGATAAATAGTTCACACAGGAATAGAAGTTTTCGAAATGTGGTGCTACAGAAGAATGGTGAAGATTAGGTGGGTAGATCACATAACTAATGAGAAGGTATTGAACAGCATTGGGGAGAAGAGAAATTTGTGGCGGATCTTGACTAGAAGAAGGGATCGGTTGGTAGGACATGTTGTGAGACATCAAGGGTTCGCCAGTTTAGTATTGGAGGGCAGCGTCGAGGGTAAAAATCGTAGAGGGAGACCGAGAGATGAATACACTAAGCAGATTCAGAAGGATGGAGGTTGCAGTAGGTACTGGGAGATGAAGAAGCTTGCGCAGGATAGAGTATCATGGAGAGCTGCATCAAACCAGTCTCAGGACTGAAAACAACCACAATGTTTTCAAAAGGAACAAAATAAATTGATCACAACGGGTTTCGAACCACTGTCCACTAACCCCCCCGATCTTCAACAACGACGCTACCGATTACGCCAAGAAAACAATCACCTCTATTTTTTTTAACATAGTGTCTGTCAATAAACGTCAAAGCAGGAAGCAGTGTGGTGCACTTTCGTGGTACATATGAACAGTCAACAATCTGACTACAAGTAGCACTTACAGAGACTGTGACTATACACCATTTAAAAAAATAATAAAAATTACGTAGCTAAAGAATGATTAAGGAAAACGTTGATGGCTGTTAACACGAGGGTCGTTCAACCATTAAGGGGCTCCGGAACGCCCTATACTTGCAATGTTAAAATAACGCTTATAAATTACATCTTTCCTCACAAAGTATTTGAGGTAGGAAGTTGAACTTTTTACAGATTATTTATTGGAATATGGGCTACAACTTAACACAGGGATTTTCCAAATTTTAGTTCAGTTATTAAAGATGATTTTTTTCAATTGTAATGAAAATTCACAACTTTTTTCAATTTTTTATTTATATATTCAAAAATATACAGTTTCTTTGGAAAAAGGCTGTGTTAAATTATGCAGAAGGTACCGTGTAACATTTACTGAAAGTTTGAAACAAATATGTTTGGAAGATCCTTAGAAAACATGTAATTAGTATGAGAAAATAAAAGTTTTGGGAATCGAGCGACAAAGATTGGATTAACTTTTTAGTGCATTCCAGGTCCATAGGATGGATTATCTTCATCCTCTGCAAACTCATCCTCCAGCTTCCTCTTGTTCCTCCTCCTGTTTACTCTTGCTTGTATTTCTAGACTCTTTACAGCCCTGTCTGCAGCCCGAAGGCGTTCCTTGTCTAAAGCAAGCATCGCTCGTACCATGTTAGAACCTATCTTCATTCCCATATCTCTAAATACCTTTGGCTTTCCAACATTTCTCCTTTTCTTAAAAGCCTTCAGAGGATTTCTAATAACTTTACTTTTACTCATTATTATACTTCAACAAAACGAGACTCAAGAAACAGAATTAATTACGAATGTTTTCGAGATAACATGAAACAATCGACAATCACACCAGCGATATACATTGAACCATCACAGGTTAGCCACAACACATACTTTATCTCACATCACTAAAATGTACCTGATGAACACGTACGTTAATAATAACACCATTTGACAGCAGTTTAACAGCGCCACAGTGGGTCACGCCCATGTGGAACACATTTCAAAAAAAATTTAAAAATAGTTGTAGTCTTCGGAATTGAATAAATTATGTATCTATTAAAAGGTAATAGTCTGCAGATTCAGAAAACGCAAAAAAGTAAAAAATTGAACTTTTCATGATTTTGAGCCTTTCCGGAGCCCCGTAAGGAGACACATTTGTCTGGAGAAAACTTTTACGAAACAATACTTGTTCCATGCTTCTCAACATAATACCCTTTAACATTTGTGCACCTGTTCCAATGGGCTACAAGAGTTTTTATTCCAGCTGCAAATTACTCTTTATCTTGATGCTTGAACCAAATTACCACAAACTTTTTCACGTCCTCGTTATCCAGGAACCTCTTCCCACGTACTGCGTCCTTCAGTGCACCAAGCAAACGTAAATAGTTTCACGGGTTAGTTGAGCAATACGAGGACGTGCGTTGTCTTGCTGGAGAATCACACCTCTCCTCTGAGGCCCACGACGTCTCTCTCTCTCTCTCTCTCTCTCTCTCTCTTGCACGCTGCTCTTCCAGATAATGACAAAAAACTGGACCTTCAGCATCCCAAAACACCGTCAACATGACTTTCCCTGCTGGTGCTTGGCTTTTGAATATGCTCTTGGCAGTTAAGTTAGTGTGCTTCCACTCCAAGATTTGTCTTTTTGATTCTGGCTCATAATAGTGAACTCAAGTTTCATCACAAGTTAAAATTTTATTGAGGAAGTGCTCACCTTCTGGTTCATAACGTTCCTTTAGCCCTGTGCACACTCTCAACCTTGTTTCCTTGTGTAGCTGCGTCAACTCCTTTGGGACCCATCTTGCACATGTTTTGAGGTACTTCAGCTTGTTACAGATGATGTTACGAACTGTACCAGTACTGACCTTATCAATTATTTCCACAGTCACACGTCGCTCGGCGCTAATAATGTAATCAATTCGTCTTTCAAGTGAGGGAGTTGAAACTACAACTGGTCGGCCAGAACGGTGTTCGTTAGTCACTGAGTCGCCACCATTTTTGAACTGCTCCACCTTCTTGTAAAAACATTGCACGTTTCCACACAACCTTCACCATAAACTTTAGACATTCTACAGTATATGTCCGCCGGTTTCTCGCCTTCAGCAAGTAAAAAACGAACAACAGAACGTTGTTCAGGTAACGTGAACGTTTCAAGCGACTCGACATCTTGAAATGTATTTTTGAGGCCACAAACAAAATGTTGACACATCAGGTGATCAGGGCTCATCCCAGTGATGCCAACTTGAAGCCGTAACAGTACCAACCTTGCCCTACTAACAGTTTTTTCCCCACACCAATTTGTCTCTTTATTAAATGACCCTCTTACTAGGTGCATTCAAGTTCTAAGGCCCCCGATTTTTTTCTCCGGACTGGAAAGAGATAGAAACATGCGCATTGTTTTAAAATGAGGCCGCGTTCATTGTCAATACGTCCTAGAGATGGCAGCACCGTATGGCAAATGGAATTTTACCGCCAGCGGCGAGAATGAGAACTGTTTTAAATACTTAAAACGCCGACGTTTTCCTTACTTGAACAGCGTGCAATCATTCGTTTTCTGAATTTGCGTGGTGTGAAACCAATTGAAATTCATCGACAGTTGAAGGAGACATGTGGTGACGGAGTTACGGATGTGTCGAAAGTACGTTCGTGGGTGCGACAGTTTAATGAAGGCAGAACATCATGTGACAACAAACCGAAACAACCTCGGGCTCGCACGAGGCGGTCTGACAAAATGATCGAGAAAGTGGAGAGAATTGTGTTGGGGGATCGCCGAATGACTGTTGAACAGATCGCCTCCAGAGTTGGCATTTCTGTGGGTTCTGTGCACACAATCCTGCACGACGACCTGAAAATGCGAAAAGTGTGATCCAGGTGGGTGCCACGAACGCTGACGGACGACCACACGGCTGCCCGTGTGGCACGTTGCCGAGCAATGTTGACGCGCGACGACAGCACGAATGGGACTTTCTTTTCGTCGGTTGTGACAATGGATGAGACGTGGATGCCATTTTTCAATCCAGAAACAGAGCGCCAGTCAGCTCAATGGAAGCACACAGATTCACCGCCACCAAAAAAATTTCGGGTAACCGCCAGTGCTGAAAAAATGGTGTCCATGTTCTGGGACAGCGAGGGCGTAATCCTTACGCATTGCGTTCCAAAGGGCACTACGGTAACAGGTGCATCCTACGAAAATGTTTTGAACAACAAATTCCTTCCTGCACTGCAACGAAAACGTCCGGGAAGGGCTGCGCGTGTGCTGTTTCACCGAGACAACGCACCCGCACATCGAGCTAACGTTACGCAACAGTTTCTTCGTGATAACTATGAAGTGATTCCTCGTGCTCCCTACTCACCTGACCTGGCTCCTAGTGACTTTTGGCTTTTTCCAACAACGAAAGACACTCTCCGTGGCCGCACATTCACCAGCCGTGCTGCTATTGCCTCAGCGATTTTCCAGTGGTCAAAACAGACTCCTAAAGAAGCCTTCGCCGCTGCCATGGAATGATGGCGTCAGCGCTGTGAGAAATGTGTACGTCTGCAGGGCGATTACGTCGAGAAGTAACGCCAGTTTCATCGATTTCGGGTGAGTAGTTAATTAGAAAAAAAATCGGAGGTCTTAGAACTTAAATGACCCTCTTACATCAGAACGTCTAAGTTTCCTTTACAGTGGCGTAGTGATCAGATTTCTAATACATAAGTTTGAACCTACTGCCTCGATCGGAAAACCACCAGTGTTCGAGAGCTACGGCTGCTCACCAGACATCGCATTTGCGCCGTTTTTTGTTTTTTTCCCCATCAGGCTTAGTCTTATGACGAACGGAGTGTAGTTCCACGTTCCATTTTCATAGCAGCAGTCATTTCACGAGGAATGGCGTAATTTTAGTGCGGTACTTAGACTGCGGTGTAGCACATTAGTATACACTGACCGCCACCTGTTAACGAAAGTACTTCACATACACGATTTGAGAGTGGAAGTGGGAGGAGCTGAGGAACAAGTGCTCCCAGAAGTTTCCCCCTCTGCGACACACCGTGATGTGGTTTACAGATGCAGACGTAAGACGCGCCTCGGTGTCCTAACGTTACACGTCGTCGTTGACGCCAAGCGACTCGGCGAAAATACGACGGAAGGGCGCCCAAAATTTTCCGCGCCCGCCTCGCACCCACTATTAGCACGCCGGGTCCGCGCTGCCGATAATTCTCCCACGGCGGCGTGACTCAGCCGGCCGCAGCCGAGGGCCTTGTGCCAAACAAACATGTTTACACGCGGCGCTAACACACTTGTTTCCCAGTAGGCGCGCGAACTCTGCCGACTTCCTACCCCGTGTTAGCGGAGCTGCCCGCCAGGCAATGCTCCGCAAAGGCAGGCAGGCGGCGCTGACAAGGAGGGGAGGCGACGACGTTTGGAACGCGGATTTACTGCGTACACTCTCAGTACTCCACGAGGACAACTACAGGGTGTTTCAAAAATGACCGGTATATTTGAAACGGCAATAAAAACTAAACGAGCAGCGATAGAAATACACCGTTTGTTGCAATATGCTTGGGACAACAGTACGTTTTCAGGCAGACAAACTTTCGAAATTACAGTAGCTACAATTTTCAACAACAGATGGCGCTGCGGTCTGGGAAACTCTATAGTACGATATTTTCCACATATCCACCATGCGTAGCAATAATATGGCGTAGTCTCTGAATGAAATTACCCGAAACCTTTGACAACGTGTCTGGCGGAATGGCTTCACATGCAGATGAGATGTACTGCTTCAGCTGTTCAATTGTTTCTGGATTCTGGCGGTACACCTGGTCTTTCAAGTGTCCCCACAGAAAGAAGTCACAGGGGTTCATGTCTGGCGAATAGGGAGGCCAATCCACGCCGCCTCCTGTATGTTTCGGATAGCCCAAAGCAATCACACGATCATCGAAATATTCATTCAGGAAATTAAAGACGTCGGCCGTGCGATGTGGCCGGGCACCATCTTGCATAAACCACGAGGTGTTCGCAGTGTCGTCTAAGGCAGTTTGTACCGCCACAAATTCACGAAGAATGTCCAGATAGCGTGATGCAGTAATCGTTTCGGATCTGAAAAATGGGCCAATGATTTCTTTGGAAGAAATGGCGGCCCAGACCAGTACTTTTTGAGGATGCAGGGACGGTGGGACTGCAACATGGGGCTTTTCGGTTCCCCATATGCGCCAGTTCTGTTTATTGACGAAGCCGTCCAGGTAAAATAAGCTTAGTCAGTAAACCAAATGCTGCCCACATGCATATCGCCGTCATCAATCCTGTGCACCATATCGTTAACGAATGTCTCTCGTGCAGCAATGGTAGCGGGGCTGAGGGGTTGCCGCGTTTGAATTTTGTACGGATAGAGGTGTAAACTCTGGCGCACGAGACGATACGTGGACGTCGGCGTCATTTGGACCGCAGCTGCAACACGGCGAACGGAAACCCGAGGCCGCTGTCGGATCACCTGCTGCACTAGCTGCGCGCTGCCCTCTGTGGTTGCCGTACGCGGTCGCCCTACGTTTCCAGCACATTCATCCGTCACGTTCCCAGTCCGTTGAAATTTTTCAAACGGATCCTTTATTGTATCGCTTTTCGGTCCTTTGGTCGCATTAAACCTCCGTTGAAAACTTCGTCTTGTTGCAACAACACTGTGTTCTACGCGGTGGAATTCCAACACCAGAAAAATCCTCTGTTCTAAGGAATAAACCATGTTGTCTACAGCACACTTGCACGTTGTGAACAGCACACGCTTACAGAAGAAAGACAACGTACAGAATGGCGCACCCACAGACTGCGTTGTCTTCTATATCTTTCACATCACTTGCAGCGCCATCTGTTGTTGAAAATTGTAACTACTGTAATTTCGAAAGTTTGTCTGCCTGAAAATGTACTGTTGTCCCAAGCATATTGCAACAAACGGTGTATTTCTATCGCTGCTCGTTTAGTTTTTATTGCCGTTTCAAATATACCGGTCATTTTTGAAACACCCTGTAAATGTGTGAGCAGTAGCGCGTACTTCTGAAGTGTTATTGAGAAAATCGCAAGACAATTTCCGTCGTCAAATATACGAGGGTTGTTTTTCAAGTAAGGGCCGTTGGCGCGTATAGTCCCGTAGTTCGCGCGGACGCCGCAACAAGCCACCGCGCCACTTGCCGGCATCCTTCCCGTTCACACTGATTCAAGTTGCAGCTCTGTAGCTGACGTGTACGCATCGCTGTGCTACTTTATAATGTTTACGATTATTGAATCGCCCGCCGCGTCGGTCAGTGATACGTTTTTTGACCGCGAGAAGCCTACCAGCTGCAGAAATTCATCGTCAGTTAACCGAAGTTTATGGCTCGAATGCAGTGAGTGAAGGTGAAGTGCGTCAATGGGTTAGAGAGTTTAAAAATGGCCGTCAAAACGTCCGTGACGAAGAACGCTCAGGCCGGCCCTCTGTGGTCACTGATGATTTGGTGGCTGCAGTCGAAACAAAGATTCGTGAGGACAGAAGATTCACAATTTCCACTCTTTCTTTGGAATTTCCACAAGTTTCGAGATCGGTTTTGTACAAAATTGTGTCTCAAAACCTAAACTTTAAGAAACTGTGTTCTCGGTGGGTACCCAGACTCCTCACAGAGGACCACAAAGGGAAGAGATTTGCCACTTCATTGGACTTTTTGATTCGTTACGAGGAGAAGGGGGACGACATGTTGAGTCAAATTGTCACTGGAGATGAAACGTGGGTATCCCATAACACTCCCGAAAGCAAGCGACAATCGACGGAATGGCGACACACAACCTCACCCGTCAAGGTCAAAGCCAAACAGACGCTGTCAAAGCGCAAGATTATGGCAACTGTGTTCTGGGACCGGCGCGGTGTTTTGCTAGTGGACTTCATGCCACGAGGAACGACAATCATCAACTCGGATGCTTACTGCGCAACTCTGAAGAAGCTGCGCAGAGCAATTCAAAACAAAAGGCGCGGCATGCTGACAAAAGGAGTTTTGCTCCTGCACGATAACGCTAGGCCTCACACTTCTCAAAAGACTCTGGATTTGATCGTTTCTTTTTGGCTGGGAAGTTTTGGGCCGTGCACCATACAGCCCCGACCTTGCCCCTAGCGATTTTCACCTTTTCCGGTACCTGAAACACCATCTTGGCGGGCAGCGCTTCAATGACGACGATGTGAAAGCGGCCGTGAACTCTCGGCTGTCGGAGCAGGCGGCCGAATTCTTTGAAGAGGGAATTAAAAACTTGGTTGTACGGTATGACAAGTGCTTAAATAAACAAGGCAACTATGCAGAAAAATAGGTAAAAGTGTGTACAATCAGAAAATAAAAGTGTTTTTACTAAAGTATTTGTATCTCTTTTAAAAAATAAAAACGACCCTTACTTGAAAAACAACCCTCGTATACACCTGTGAGTGGCCATTTTCACTATGAAGTGCCGACGGCCGAGTGGTGAGCCAGCACGGCAGCTCAGTGTGTTCGGTCGTAGGGGTAGCTGCCCTCCGTAACAAAAAAACGGAGTTAATCGATCAACAGCCAAGGGTTTCCTTACCACGTCCTCCCGAGCTGACGCGACGAAAAAAGCGAACAAAATGTGACTTACAAAAGTGGTTAGCGTTCAAAGCCCGTAATGGCTGGGTCGCTGGATCTCGAGTCCTGTGTTTTTTTTTTTTTATTCTAACACTGTCATTTCCTTTACTATTTAAATTACAGTCGATCTAATGGGAAAAATACGTGCAATCGGATGAACTTTTAATAAATTTACAATCTTATTTGGCAGTCTACAAGTTTTTTATTATCACAAATAATACTATATTCGTGACTACCGACTAGTAAACGGCCAAACGCGTAAAGTGATGCTGAAAATTTATGCTTGTCCGTGATTTGAGAAATCCCTCATACCTCGAAGGAGCCCGAAACGACTTGTTTCGAAAGTCGTCTGTGGCGGTCAGAACTTTGAGGTAACATGTACAATTCATCGTCGCTTTCGAGATAACGATTACAAGTTGCGGGGAGGTATTTTTCGTAAAACCATTAAAAAGTTAAACGGCACCAGCTGCACTGAATACGTGCCATGTTTCCACATACGCAGGATCTTTCGAGGTTTTCCGTGGAAAAAACAAACCTCGTTAACGTTTTCAAAAACCTCTCTTTCAGCCGATAATTTGGAAGCGAACCATGCATAGCGCAGCATTTCCTTAAATATCGGCGCTGATCATTGGTCATGCAGTATAGAGTGTGTTTTAATATCGTCTTCACGAGAAACAATTTCTCGTTCTCTTTAGATTAAATACGAACAATTTTGAAGACACGGATAAGCACACATTTTCAGTATCACTTTATGCGTTTGGTCGTTTACTAGTCGGTAGTTACGAATATTATTTGTGATAATAAAAATTTGTAGGCTGCCAAATAACTTTCTAAGTTTAATAAAAGTTCATTCGATTACACGTATTTTTCCCATTACAATTGTAATATAAATAGTAAAGGCCTACAAAGGAAATCTATCAAATGTGCCTTTACCTCCCGAACAAGTGGTAACCCGTTGGGGTACGTGGCTCGCAGCTGTGTCGTTTTGCAGTTAACATTTCGAGACCATTAGAGGGGCAGTGAGCGACTTCGATAGTGCAGAGGCATTGGCCGTCTGCCAGTACAACGAAGCTTTTAATGATTCCCATATTACGAAGGACATTGCTCCGATTACCACTCGTTTTCCCTATATATCCGCAAGTTTGAAAAGGCCTGAAACTCAAGCTTTGGCGCTGAGTAAGTTTTTGCCGGGTACAATCGGTGGGTACATAGAGACGGTGCACTATGGCACAGGGAAGACGCCTACCAGCCTCTACATCTACATGATTACTCTGCAATTCACATTTAAGTGCTTGCCAGAGGGTTCATCGAACCACAATCATACTATCTCCCTACCATTCCACACCCGAACAGCGCGTGGGAAAAAGGAACACCTAAACCTTTCTGTTCGAGCTCCGATTTCTCTTATTTTATTTTGATGATCGTTCCTACCTATGTAGGTTGGGCTCAACAAAATATTTTCGCATTCGGAAGAGAAAGTTGGTGACTGAAATTTCGTAAATAGATCTCGCCGCGACGAAAAACGTCTTTGCTTTAATGCCTTCCATCCCAACTCGCGTATCATATCTGCCACACTCTCTCCCCTATTACGTTACAATACAAAACGAGCTGCCCTCTTTTGCACCCTTTCGATATGCTCCGTGAATTCCACCTGGTAAGGATCCCACACCGCGCAGCAATATTCTAACAGAGGACGAACGAGTGTAGTGTAAGCTGTCTCTTTAGTGGACTTGTTGCATCTTCCAAGTGTCCTGCCAATGAAACGCAACCTTTGGCTCGCCTTCCCCACAATATTATCTACGTGGTAACTGAAGTTGTTCGTAATTTTAACACCCAGGTACTTAGTTGAATTGACAGCCTCGAGAATTGTACTATTTATCGAGCAATCGAATTCCAACGGATTTCTTTTGGAACTCGTGTGGATCACCTCACACTTTTCGTTATTTAGCGTCAACTGCCACCTGCCACACCACACAGCAATCTTTTCTAAATCGCTTTGCAACTGATACTGGTCTTCGGATGACCTTACTAGACGGTAAATTACAGCATCATCTGCGAACAACCTAAGAGAACTGCTCAGATTGTCACCAGGTCATTTATATAGATCAGGAACAGCAGAGGTCCCAGGACGCTTCCCGGGGGAACACCTGATATCACTTCAGTTTTACTCGACGATTTGCCGTCTATTACTACGAACTGCGACCTTCCTGACAGGAAATCACGAATCCAGTCGCACAACTGAGACGATACCCCGTAGGCCCGCAGCTAGATTAGAAGTCGCTTGTGAGGAACGGTGTCAAAAGCTTTCCCGGAAATCCAGAAATACGGAATCAAGTTGAGATCCCCTGTCGATAGCGCCATTACTTCGTGCGAATAAAGAGCTAGCTGCGTTGCACAAGAACGATGTTCTCTGAAACCGTGCTGATTACGTATCAATAGATCGCTCCCTTCGAGGTGATTCATAATGTTTGAATACAGTATATGCTCCAAAAACCCTACTGCAAACCGACGTCAATGATTTAGGTCTGTAGTTCGATGGATTACTGCTACTACCCTTCTTAACACTGGTGCGACCTGTGCAATTTTCCAATCTGTAGGTACAAATCTATCGGTGAGCGAGCGATTGTATGTGACTGCTGAGTAGGGAGCTATTGTATCAGCGTAATCTGAAAGGAACCTAATCGGTATACAATCTGAACCTGAAGGCTTGCCCGTATCAAGCGATTTGAGTTGCTTCGCAACCCCTAAGGTATCTACTTCTAAGAAACTCATGCTAGCAGTTGTTCGTGTTTCAAATTCTGGAATATTCCATTCGTCTTCCCTGGTGA
>NC_064624.1:213241358-213245213 GCF_023898315.1 Schistocerca nitens
AGGTTAGGTTAGGTTAGGTTAGGTTAGGTTAGGTTAGGTTAGGTTAGGTTAGGTTAGGTTAGGTTAGGTTAGGTTAGGTTAGGTTAGGTTAGGTTAGGTTAGGTTAGGTTAGGTTAGGTTAGGTTAGGTTAGGTTAGGTTAGGTTAGGTTAGGTTAGGTTAGGTTAGGTTAGGTTAGGTTAGGTTAGGTTAGGTTAGGTTAGGTTAGTGTTAGGTTAGGTTAGTGTTAGGTTAGGTTAGTGTTAGGTTAGGTTAGGTTAGGTTAGGTTAGGTTAGGTTAGGTTAGGTTAGTGTTAGGTTAGGTTAGTGTTAGGTTAGGTTAGGTTAGGTTAGGTTAGGTTAGGTTAGGTTAGGTTAGGTTAGGTTAGGTTAGGTTAGGTTAGGTTAGGTTAGGTTAGGTTAGGTTAGGTTAGGTTAGGTTAGGTTAGGTTAGGTTAGGTTAGGTTAGGTTAGGTTAGGTTAGGTTAGGTTAGGTTAGGTTAGGTTAGGTTAGGTTAGTGTTAGGTTAGGTTAGGTTAGGTTAGGTTAGGTTAGGTTAGGTTAGGTTAGGTTAGGTTAGGTTAGGTTAGGTTAGGTTAGGTTAGGTTAGGTTAGGTTAGGTTAGGTTAGGTTAGGTTAGGTTAGGTTAGGTTAGGTTAGGTTAGGTTAGGTTAGGTTAGGTTAGGTTAGGTTAGGTTAGGTTAGGTTAGGTTAGGTTAGGTTAGGTTAGGTTAGGTTAGGTTAGGTTAGGTTAGGTTAGGTTAGGTTAGGTTAGGTTAGGTTAGGTTAGGTTAGGTTAGGTTAGGTTAGGTTAGGTTAGGTTAGGTTAGGTTAGGTTAGGTTAGGTTAGGTTAGGTTAGGTTAGGTTAGGTTAGGTTAGGTTAGGTTAGGTTAGGTTAGGTTAGGTTAGGTTGGGTTGGGTTGGGTTGGGTTGGGTTGGGTTGGGTTGGGTTGGGTTGGGTTGGGTTGGGTTGGGTTGGGTTGGGTTGGGTTGGGTTGGGTTGGGTTGGGTTGGGTTGGGTTGGGTTGGGTTGGGTTGGGTTGGGTTGGGTTGGGTTGGGTTGGGTTGGGTTGGGTTGGGTTGGGTTGGGTTGGGTTGGGTTGGGTTGGGTTGGGTTGGGTTGGGTTGGGTTGGGTTGGGTTGGGTTGGGTTGGGTTGGTTAGGTTGGGTTAGGTTAGGTTGGGTTAGGTTAGGTTAGGTTAGGTTAGGTTAGGTTAGGTTAGGTTAGGTTAGGTTAGGTTAGGTTAGGTTAGGTTAGGTTAGGTTAGGTTAGGTTAGGTTAGGTTAGGTTAGGTTAGGTTAGGTTAGGTTAGGTTAGGTTAGGTTAGGTTAGGTTAGGTTAGGTTAGGTTAGGTTAGGTTAGGTTAGGTTAGGTTAGGTTAGGTTAGGTTAGGTTAGGTTAGGTTAGGTTAGGTTAGGTTAGGTTAGGTTAGGTTAGGTTAGGTTAGGTTAGGTTAGGTTAGGTTAGGTTAGGTTAGGTTAGGTTAGGTTAGGTTAGGTTAGGTTAGGTTAGGTTAGGTTAGGTTAGGTTAGGTTAGGTTAGGTTAGGTTAGGTTAGGTTAGGTTAGGTTAGGTTAGGTTAGGTTAGGTTAGGTTAGGTTAGGTTAGGTTAGGTTAGGTTAGGTTAGGTTAGGTTAGGTTAGGTTAGGTTAGGTTAGGTTAGGTTAGGTTAGGTTAGGTTAGGTTAGGTTAGGTTAGGTTAGGTTAGGTTAGGTTAGGTTAGGTTAGGTTAGGTTAGGTTAGGTTAGGTTAGGTTAGGTTAGGTTAGGTTAGGTTAGGTTAGGTTAGGTTAGGTTAGGTTAGGTTAGGTTAGGTTAGGTTAGGTTAGGTTAGGTTAGGTTAGGTTAGGTTAGGTTAGGTTAGGTTAGGTTAGGTTAGGTTAGGTTAGGTTAGGTTAGGTTAGGTTAGGTTAGGTTAGGTTAGGTTAGGTTAGGTTAGGTTAGGTTAGGTTAGGTTAGGTTAGGTTAGGTTAGGTTAGGTTAGGTTAGGTTAGGTTAGGTTAGGTTAGGTTAGGTTAGGTTAGGTTAGGTTAGGTTAGGTTAGGTTAGGTTAGGTTAGGTTAGGTTAGGTTAGGTTAGGTTAGGTTAGGTTAGGTTAGGTTAGGTTAGGTTAGGTTAGGTTAGGTTAGGTTAGGTTAGGTTAGGTTAGGTTAGGTTAGGTTAGGTTAGGTTAGGTTAGGTTAGGTTAGGTTAGGTTAGGTTAGGTTAGGTTAGGTTAGGTTAGGTTAGGTTAGGTTAGGTTAGGTTAGGTTAGGTTAGGTTAGGTTAGGTTAGGTTAGGTTAGGTTAGGTTAGGTTAGGTTAGGTTAGGTTAGGTTAGGTTAGGTTAGGTTAGGTTAGGTTAGGTTAGGTTAGGTTAGGTTAGGTTAGGTTAGGTTAGGTTAGGTTAGGTTAGGTTAGGTTAGGTTAGGTTAGGTTAGGTTAGGTTAGGTTAGGTTAGGTTAGGTTAGGTTAGGTTAGGTTAGGTTAGGTTAGGTTAGGTTAGGTTAGGTTAGGTTAGGTTAGGTTAGGTTAGGTTAGGTTAGGTTAGGTTAGGTTAGGTTAGGTTAGGTTAGGTTAGGTTAGGTTAGGTTAGGTTAGGTTAGGTTAGGTTAGGTTAGGTTAGGTTAGGTTAGGTTAGGTTAGGTTAGGTTAGGTTAGGTTAGGTTAGGTTAGGTTAGGTTAGGTTAGGTTAGGTTAGGTTAGGTTAGGTTAGGTTAGGTTAGGTTAGGTTAGGTTAGGTTAGGTTAGGTTAGGTTAGGTTAGGTTAGGTTAGGTTAGGTTAGGTTAGGTTAGGTTAGGTTAGGTTAGGTTAGGTTAGGTTAGGTTAGGTTAGGTTAGGTTAGGTTAGGTTAGGTTAGGTTAGGTTAGGTTAGGTTAGGTTAGGTTAGGTTAGGTTAGGTTAGGTTAGGTTAGGTTAGGTTAGGTTAGGTTAGGTTAGGTTAGGTTAGGTTAGGTTAGGTTAGGTTAGGTTAGGTTAGGTTAGGTTAGGTTAGGTTAGGTTAGGTTAGGTTAGGTTAGGTTAGGTTAGGTTAGGTTAGGTTAGGTTAGGTTAGGTTAGGTTAGGTTAGGTTAGGTTAGGTTAGGTTAGGTTAGGTTAGGTTAGGTTAGGTTAGGTTAGGTTAGGTTAGTTAGGTTAGGTTAGGTTAGGTTAGGTTAGGTTAGGTTAGGTTAGGTTAGGTTAGGTTAGGTTAGGTTAGGTTAGGTTAGGTTAGGTTAGGTTAGGTTAGGTTAGGTTAGGTTAGGTTAGGTTAGGTTAGGTTAGGTTAGGTTAGGTAGGTTAGGTTAGGTTGGTTAGGTTAGGTTAGGTTAGGTTAGGTTAGGTTAGGTTAGGTTAGGTTAGGTTAGGTTAGGTTAGGTTAGGTTAGGTTAGGTTAGGTTAGGTTAGGTTAGGTTAGGTTAGGTTAGGTTAGGTTAGGTTAGGTTAGGTTAGGTTAGGTTAGGTTAGGTTAGGTTAGGTTAGGTTAGGTTAGGTTAGGTTAGGTTAGGTTAGGTTAGGTTAGGTTAGGTTAGGTTAGGTTAGGTTAGGTTAGGTTAGGTTAGGTTAGGTTAGGTTAGGTTAGGTTAGGTTAGGTTAGGTTAGGTTAGGTTAGGTTAGGTTAGGTTAGGTTAGGTTAGGTTAGTTAGGTTAGGTTAGGTTAGGTTAGGTTAGGTTAGGTTAGGTTAGGTTAGGTTAGGTTAGGTTAGGTTAGGTTAGGTTAGGTTAGGTTAGTTAGGTTAGGTTAGGTTAGGTTAGGTTAGGTTAGGTTAGGTTAGGTTAGGTTAGGTTAGGTTAGGTTAGGTTAGGTTAGGTTAGGTTAGGTTAGGTTAGGTTAGGTTAGGTTAGGTTAGGTTAGGTTAGGTTAGGTTAGGTTAGGTTAGTTAGGTTAGGTTAGGTTAGGTTAGGTTAGGTTAGGTTA
>NC_064625.1:0-5000 GCF_023898315.1 Schistocerca nitens
CCTAACCTAACCTAACCTAACCTAACCTAACCTAACCTAACCTAACCTAACCTAACCTAACCTAACCTAACCTAACCTAACCTAACCTAACCTAACCTAACCTAACCTAACCTAACCTAACCTAACCTAACCTAACCTAACCTAACCTAACCTAACCTAACCTAACCTAACCTAACCTAACCTAACCTAACCTAACCTAACCTAACCTAACCTAACCTAACCTAACCTAACCTAACCTAACCTAACCTAACCTAACCTAACCTAACCTAACCTAACCTAACCTAACCTAACCTAACCTAACCTAACCTAACCTAACCTAACCTAACCTAACCTAACCTAACCTAACCTAACCTAACCTAACCTAACCTAACCTAACCTAACCTAACCTAACCTAACCTAACCTAACCTAACCTAACCTAACCTAACCTAACCTAACCTAACCTAACCTAACCTAACCTAACCTAACCTAACCTAACCTAACCTAACCTAACCTAACCTAACCTAACCTAACCTAACCTAACCTAACCTAACCTAACCTAACCTAACCTAACCTAACCTAACCTAACCTAACCTAACCTAACCTAACCTAACCTAACCTAACCTAACCTAACCTAACCTAACCTAACCTAACCTAACCTAACCTAACCTAACCTAACCTAACCTAACCTAACCTAACCTAACCTAACCTAACCTAACCTAACCTAACCTAACCTAACCTAACCTAACCTAACCTAACCTAACCTAACCTAACCTAACCTAACCTAACCTAACCTAACCTAACCTAACCTAACCTAACCTAACCTAACCTAACCTAACCTAACCTAACCTAACCTAACCTAACCTAACCTAACCTAACCTAACCTAACCTAACCTAACCTAACCTAACCTAACCTAACCTAACCTAACCTAACCTAACCTAACCTAACCTAACCTAACCTAACCTAACCTAACCTAACCTAACCTAACCTAACCTAACCTAACCTAACCTAACCTAACCTAACCTAACCTAACCTAACCTAACCTAACCTAACCTAACCTAACCTAACCTAACCTAACCTAACCTAACCTAACCTAACCTAACCTAACCTAACCTAACCTAACCTAACCTAACCTAACCTAACCTAACCTAACCTAACCTAACCTAACCTAACCTAACCTAACCTAACCTAACCTAACCTAACCTAACCTAACCTAACCTAACCTAACCTAACCTAACCTAACCTAACCTAACCTAACCTAACCTAACCTAACCTAACCTAACCTAACCTAACCTAACCTAACCTAACCTAACCTAACCTAACCTAACCTAACCTAACCTAACCTAACCTAACCTAACCTAACCTAACCTAACCTAACCTAACCTAACCTAACCTAACCTAACCTAACCTAACCTAACCTAACCTAACCTAACCTAACCTAACCTAACCTAACCTAACCTAACCTAACCTAACCTAACCTAACCTAACCTAACCTAACCTAACCTAACCTAACCTAACCTAACCTAACCTAACCTAACCTAACCTAACCTAACCTAACCTAACCTAACCTAACCTAACCTAACCTAACCTAACCTAACCTAACCTAACCTAACCTAACCTAACCTAACCTAACCTAACCTAACCTAACCTAACCTAACCTAACCTAACCTAACCTAACCTAACCTAACCTAACCTAACCTAACCTAACCTAACCTAACCTAACCTAACCTAACCTAACCTAACCTAACCTAACCTAACCTAACCTAACCTAACCTAACCTAACCTAACCTAACCTAACCTAACCTAACCTAACCTAACCTAACCTAACCTAACCTAACCTAACCTAACCTAACCTAACCTAACCTAACCTAACCTAACCTAACCTAACCTAACCTAACCTAACCTAACCTAACCTAACCTAACCTAACCTAACCTAACCTAACCTAACCTAACCTAACCTAACCTAACCTAACCTAACCTAACCTAACCTAACCTAACCTAACCTAACCTAACCTAACCTAACCTAACCTAACCTAACCTAACCTAACCTAACCTAACCTAACCTAACCTAACCTAACCTAACCTAACCTAACCTAACCTAACCTAACCTAACCTAACCTAACCTAACCTAACCTAACCTAACCTAACCTAACCTAACCTAACCTAACCTAACCTAACCTAACCTAACCTAACCTAACCTAACCTAACCTAACCTAACCTAACCTAACCTAACCTAACCTAACCTAACCTAACCTAACCTAACCTAACCTAACCTAACCTAACCTAACCTAACCTAACCTAACCTAACCTAACCTAACCTAACCTAACCTAACCTAACCTAACCTAACCTAACCTAACCTAACCTAACCTAACCTAACCTAACCTAACCTAACCTAACCTAACCTAACCTAACCTAACCTAACCTAACCTAACCTAACCTAACCTAACCTAACCTAACCTAACCTAACCTAACCTAACCTAACCTAACCTAACCTAACCTAACCTAACCTAACCTAACCTAACCTAACCTAACCTAACCTAACCTAACCTAACCTAACCTAACCTAACCTAACCTAACCTAACCTAACCTAACCTAACCTAACCTAACCTAACCTAACCTAACCTAACCTAACCTAACCTAACCTAACCTAACCTAACCTAACCTAACCTAACCTAACCTAACCTAACCTAACCTAACCTAACCTAACCTAACCTAACCTAACCTAACCTAACCTAACCTAACCTAACCTAACCTAACCTAACCTAACCTAACCTAACCTAACCTAACCTAACCTAACCTAACCTAACCTAACCTAACCTAACCTAACCTAACCTAACCTAACCTAACCTAACCTAACCTAACCTAACCTAACCTAACCTAACCTAACCTAACCTAACCTAACCTAACCTAACCTAACCTAACCTAACCTAACCTAACCTAACCTAACCTAACCTAACCTAACCTAACCTAACCTAACCTAACCTAACCTAACCTAACCTAACCTAACCTAACCTAACCTAACCTAACCTAACCTAACCTAACCTAACCTAACCTAACCTAACCTAACCTAACCTAACCTAACCTAACCTAACCTAACCTAACCTAACCTAACCTAACCTAACCTAACCTAACCTAACCTAACCTAACCTAACCTAACCTAACCTAACCTAACCTAACCTAACCTAACCTAACCTAACCTAACCTAACCTAACCTAACCTAACCTAACCTAACCTAACCTAACCTAACCTAACCTAACCTAACCTAACCTAACCTAACCTAACCTAACCTAACCTAACCTAACCTAACCTAACCTAACCTAACCTAACCTAACCTAACCTAACCTAACCTAACCTAACCTAACCTAACCTAACCTAACCTAACCTAACCTAACCTAACCTAACCTAACCTAACCTAACCTAACCTAACCTAACCTAACCTAACCTAACCTAACCTAACCTAACCTAACCTAACCTAACCTAACCTAACCTAACCTAACCTAACCTAACCTAACCTAACCTAACCTAACCTAACCTAACCTAACCTAACCTAACCTAACCTAACCTAACCTAACCTAACCTAACCTAACCTAACCTAACCTAACCTAACCTAACCTAACCTAACCTAACCTAACCTAACCTAACCTAACCTAACCTAACCTAACCTAACCTAACCTAACCTAACCTAACCTAACCTAACCTAACCTAACCTAACCTAACCTAACCTAACCTAACCTAACCTAACCTAACCTAACCTAACCTAACCTAACCTAACCTAACCTAACCTAACCTAACCTAACCTAACCTAACCTAACCTAACCTAACCTAACCTAACCTAACCTAACCTAACCTAACCTAACCTAACCTAACCTAACCTAACCTAACCTAACCTAACCTAACCTAACCTAACCTAACCTAACCTAACCTAACCTAACCTAACCTAACCTAACCTAACCTAACCTAACCTAACCTAACCTAACCTAACCTAACCTAACCTAACCTAACCTAACCTAACCTAACCTAACCTAACCTAACCTAACCTAACCTAACCTAACCTAACCTAACCTAACCTAACCTAACCTAACCTAACCTAACCTAACCTAACCTAACCTAACCTAACCTAACCTAACCTAACCTAACCTAACCTAACCTAACCTAACCTAACCTAACCTAACCTAACCTAACCTAACCTAACCTAACCTAACCTAACCTAACCTAACCTAACCTAACCTAACCTAACCTAACCTAACCTAACCTAACCTAACCTAACCTAACCTAACCTAACCTAACCTAACCTAACCTAACCTAACCTAACCTAACCTAACCTAACCTAACCTAACCTAACCTAACCTAACCTAACCTAACCTAACCTAACCTAACCTAACCTAACCTAACCTAACCTAACCTAACCTAACCTAACCTAACCTAACCTAACCTAACCTAACCTAACCTAACCTAACCTAACCTAACCTAACCTAACCTAACCTAACCTAACCTAACCTAACCTAACCTAACCTAACCTAACCTAACCTAACCTAACCTAACCTAACCTAACCTAACCTAACCTAACCTAACCTAACCTAACCTAACCTAACCTAACCTAACCTAACCTAACCTAACCTAACCTAACCTAACCTAACCTAACCTAACCTAACCTAACCTAACCTAACCTAACCTAACCTAACCTAACCTAACCTAACCTAACCTAACCTAACCTAACCTAACCTAACCTAACCTAACCTAACCTAACCTAACCTAACCTAACCTAACCTAACCTAACCTAACCTAACCTAACCTAACCTAACCTAACCTAACCTAACCTAACCTAACCTAACCTAACCTAACCTAACCTAACCTAACCTAACCTAACCTAACCTAACCTAACCTAACCTAACCTAACCTAACCTAACCTAACCTAACCTAACCTAACCTAACCTAACCTAACCTAACCTAACCTAACCTAACCTAACCTAACCTAACCTAACCTAACCTAACCTAACCTAACCTAACCTAACCTAACCTAA
>NC_064625.1:137500-160000 GCF_023898315.1 Schistocerca nitens
ACCTAACCTAACCTAACCCAACCTAACCTAACCTAACCTAACCTAACCTGACCTGACCTGACCTGACCTGACCTGACCTGACCTAACCTAACCTGACCTAACCTAACCTGACCTAACCTAACCTGACCAGACCTGACCTGACCTGACCTGACCTAACCTGACCTGACCTGACCTGACCTGACCTGACCTGACCTCACCTGACCTGACCTAACCTAACCTGACCTGACCTAACCTAACCTAACCTAACCTAACCTGACCTAACCTAAACTAACCTAACCTAACCTAACCTAACCTAACCTAACCTAACCTAACCTAAACACTAACCTAAACACTAACCTAACCTAACCTAACCTAACCTAACACTAACCTAACACTAACCTAACCTAACACTAACACAAACCTAACACTAACCTAACACTGACCTAACCTAACACTAACCTAACCTAACCTAACCTAACCTAACCTAACCTAACCTAACCTAACCTAACCTAACCTAACCTAACCTAACCTATGAAACGTCCCCTTTTAACAATTTTTTACAACTGTGCTTAACCTGACACACAATATTTTTTTTTAGCGCAACGCAATCTGACTTTCAAAATCTCTAGAAGAGAATGGCCCTGACTAACATTAAACTATCTCTTTCACAAATCACTTACCTCACAAAAATCTTCGCTGCTCAAGCTACTGCAATACAGCGAGCGCCACTACTGCCAGCTAAATAAAAGAGTCAAACTATGGAAGGCACTAACTACTGATAGGGATAGTTAGCAAATGAAAGATATTAATAGAGAACAAACAATGTATTTACCTTGATATCATGACAAATTACAAAACTGCGCCATCTCTCTCCCCACATCCACCACTGCTGGCGGCACACCTCCAACTGCCCAACGCTACGCGCTGTTCACAGCCAGCTGCCTAACACTACAATGGTTGAGTATTACAACAATGCAAAGCAGCCACAGACTGCACACGGCACAGCCAGTGATTTTCATACAGAGATGGCGTTACTAATAAAAAAACCTAAACAGCCTACTTACATAGCCCCCATGCTCCCCACAAAAAATTTTACAAATTTTGTTGGGCACAGGCCAATACATATTTGTTAAAATTTTTTTTCACAATTACAATAACAAAGAAATCAAATGCACACACTTATTGATACAGTGTTGGTCAAAAGCTAAAATTTTCTCACAGTCCATAAAGACAGTCCTGATCATTCATCAAATTGCAGTGTTTTTCTCAAAGTCTGAGCAGTAAAAGAAAATGCACACGGAAGTAGTGGTTTTCCATGCAGTCTTGAAAAAGTAGCGTTGTCCTTCCAACGGAAAGACAGTGCTGACTCTTGACATGCTGACAGGTAATGGGCCACAACAGAGGACACCCACAGCGGAGTCAGTCGAAGTTTTGAAGAGTATTGGTGGGTAGGTCATCACAGAGCAGACCCACTGTAGTCCTGGTAGAGATTACGGTATTGGTGGGCCACCAGAGGTGCAGACCCACTGCAGTCCTTGTAGAAATAATGGTACTGGTGAGTCAGCAAAGACGCAGACCCACTGCAGTCCTTGTAGAGATAATGGTACTGGTGAGTCAGCAAAGACGCAGACCCACTGTAGTCCTTGTAGAGATGGCCAGCAGCCATCTGTTGCGACTGTGCAGGTGCACAATCACCATCGAAGAGTCTTGCGGATAATGTAGCAAGTCCATAACCACCACTTGTGCACTCACAAAGTTTTTGGAATAGTCCTCAGAACCAGCAATGCTGTTATCCAGTCCCTTGCTGAATTATTAACACACGTGCAAACACTAACAGTCCCTACTTCTCACATATTGTCCATATACTATGACCAATAGAAACGTGTGCAGTGAAATGTAACTTACAAGTTACTTAATTTGATGACCTGGTGTCAATTACAATTTTATAACATAAGAACACAATAACAAAGGTACAAAACACATCATTCAAGAACATAACAATACAAATAACAGTTGAGGTAATAGGGGCTTTACAAAAGAATAGAAATAAACATATACATCAGTGTTACAGGAATTATGACATAATTTCATACATAAAAGATCAGAATAACTTTTGAAACATCAACTTCACACCTAAGCATTAACACAGAACAGATAAATGTCTAATCATCTTTACAAAGTAAATAACATATTATCAATGCAAATTATATTTGAGGATCACAGTATTCCTCATCATAGTGAATGTAGCTTAGTATTAGAAGAAGAAAAAATTCTATGAAACTACACAAAGACAGGAAGAAAACAAATACACAAGGGTACACAAACACATAGTGGGATAACACAATGGAAAGGACAGGGTTCGTTTTCAGTGTAACTTTTGGTACTGCAGTCCAACCCAAAACTTCATTCCATAGATCTTTCGTCTTATTTCCACATTTGTTTCCACCAAAAAAATCCTATTCAAGCATGCTTTCTGTATATATATATATGTTCACATATTTCTTACCTCATTATTTATTTTCCATTATCTTACTTCATCATTTATTTCCAAGAAAATCCTACCTAAACCTGTTGTCCCTAAACCCTACTTTCTTTTTGGTTCATATCCTATTTCAAAATACTGTTTTGGCCAAACCATTTTCTTATAGATTTTCAATGTATTTCTTCCAATTCATCATAGTTAGTTTCTTATATAGTCTACCCCCTCTTAAGCTAACTTAAATCTACTGAGCTCAGATATATATACCAAGGGACGAGGCAATGCAGCATCACATAAAACAATTAATATAAACAGCAATAAAAAAAACGCAGATTTGCGAAGCAAGCAGTATTAAGAAATTAGCAAAGCAATTGTAATATTACAACTAATCTAAGGCAATGTGCAGCAAACAATAAAAATATAAAAATAAATCATTAGTAAAACTGGCTTAACAGAATAATACAAAATCAAATTCAATAACACTATGCCTGGCAAACAGCAGCAACTTATACCTAAATATGACATAGCTCAAGCAGAAAAAATAGTACACTAAAGATAACAATGCAGATAAGGGAAATGTATAATCACATCTTAATGTCTAAGTAATTAAAGTGGTGCACCACAAAAACTAATTCTACAAAAAATTACTCAGTAGTTGAAAAGAAAATTATGTATGCAGTTCCTGGTATTAGTCCCTTCTTATTGTTCTTTCCATTCCAAGAGCTCCTTTTTCGAGGAATGTGGATTACAAAATTATTATTTAATAGATCTGCAGACAGAAAATATTTATATTAGTACATCTATAAAATTTTATTTTAACCAGTGCTGCAGTGCAGCTAGAAACTAGATATTAAACAAAATGGGCAAAGCAAGGCGTGAAACGTCATTCACTAGCCATATGGCATTTCTCTCAATTAGCACGACAATAGCCGTGAAATGTTGCGATGCTTTCTACAAAGGAACGTCAATAGCGATTATAATGGCCTCTTTTTTCTTCTACCTGTGCCGCTGGAAGGCTAATGGTTTTTTTTTGTTCGGGCGGCTGTCGCCCAGGTGTCTGACACAGCTGTGTGCCCACGACGTATTACGTGCAGGTGGTCACTTAACTTTCGTTCGGAAATATTTACGACAGCAGTTTCCGCTACAATGGCAGTCTTAAATAAAAATATTTCACAGGTCAAGAATTTGGATTACAAATCTGTAAAAACCAAAACCCTATGAATATAACAGTGTCCAAAAAATTTTCGTCGGCATTGTGATACATTCACGCATTTACACACATTTCATAATTCTAAAAGTACGATTCTCGGTTTCCAACATACGTCTTCACAAGGCAGAGTTCCTAACCGCTACTCATTACTCCTTACCTTATTACTCATATACAAATTCGTCGACGCTTCTTCAATACTTCATCATTAGATACATAGCATAATCAAATTCTTCATATAACATTAGCTTACTAATCATAAACATACCTCAACAACATAATACACATCGTCGTCGTAAAAAATAACATCATAACACCTCAGTCAAATCTCAAAATCGTCGTAGCTTCCTCCAATAGTTTCAAAACCTAAAAAAAATTCTCTGCTCATTTCAAAAGTGTCATCTGCCTCAAACGTACTTCAAAATCATGATTCCATACCAAACACATCATTCAAAGCTCACATTGTATCACAATGGTTCCGAAAAAATATGAACAGTTTACAAAGTACAGACAAAATACAATTTCATACGTATGAAGTTATTTAACTGTGTAATTACGTAAACATCTGTCACTGACGTAGTAAAAAAAATGTTTGTCTCTCTCAGTGAAATGATCTGATAGCTGTGTAATACTGTGTTGGAGAAATATGGTACCGATGTGTAAAGTTGTATAAGCAAATACCATATTAGCTAGGGTTCCTTGTGGTTGCCACACACATGGTACACAAAGTAAGCGTGTACCCCCCTGAGGATTAATGTAATTATACCCTCAGGTGTTACAGATTACAGCAATGGAATGAAATGTATCACGGAAAACCTTCTTTGTAATTAAAAAATCTTTAAAAGTAAGTGTTTTAAGTATAAGATTAATCACTCAAATGCGTGTACTGTAGCGCTAAACTGTGCGTCTTGTCGCAACATAATCTCTGTGGAAGTGTCGTAGTTATCGTCCTCCGAAAGCTAAGTTCTGCAGAAGTCAATGTACTTACCTCATGCTAAACAAAAGTGAAATGCTTTGCGTATAGATATCTTAGTTATTACGCTTATTGTTGTGATGAAGAAAGTACTGTACTGTAACGTATTGTTGTGCCACGAAAAAGGCTGTCTCATTGTTGCCATACCACAAAAGTTACTACTAAAATATGTTTTTCTTTCCTGAAGAATTCAGAAAACTGTGCAGATATAAAACAGATACACCGCAAAAGCAACAAGATGAATTGTGTCACACATTAGTAGCGTCGTGATAAAATCGTGTAGCTGTCACATAAACTAACCACTGTGTCATCTGGTATCTCACAGAAAGTACTTTAAACCCAGAATGTATTTTCAAGTAAACCAAAATGTTGCATTAAAAAAAAAGCAGATTATCTTTCAATAAACGGTTTTACGTGTGAAATGTGGTGTAAACCTTTACTCTTCCTAGTACGCAGAGTTTCAACTTCAACGCAATTATCATGTGGTATACGTCGGATTCTGTAAGGTCCATTGTAAACTAGAAAGAATTTGTGACTCAAGTGTTTCTTCTTATGTGACAATGAATGAGCTTTAATGAGAACTTTCTGACCAATATACAATTTCTTTGCATTTGCTTCACCATGTAGTTTTCTCCTTTTATCTGCTGCAGATTTTATATTTTTAAGAGCCAAATCAATTATGTCTTTGTGTCGAAGTTTACGTGTATTCGGGAAAGGTACAAGCTCTCTGATTCTGTTCGGTGGTTTTTCATTCTTCAGTACAAGAGTAGGTGGTAAAGCAGTGGAGTCATGAGGCATTTCATTCAGCACGTTTTGAAATAAGTGTAAATATCTGTCCCAATGCTGATGCTTTCTGTGACAATAAAGTCTGCAAAGCTTATTGATTTCTTTCATAATCCGTTCGGAGGGGTTACAATGTGGTGAGTACAATGAAATAAAAACAGGTTTGATTTTATGGTTGCGAAGCATACGAGACCAAACAGCAGATCTGAATTGCGGTCCGTTATCTGAAATGACTTTAGCAACGTGGCCAACTTCACGTAAGAAATTTTTAACAAAGGCGTTGGATACAGACCGTCCAGTGGCTTTACGTAATGGTGTGAAAGAAACAAATTTTGAAGTAAGTTCAACAGCGACTAGAACGTACGAAAATCCATTAGATGTTCTGACAAGGGGTCCCAATAGATCAACTGCAGCAAATTCTTTTAATTTAGAAGGAATAATAGGAAACAACGGAGCACGATGTGAGACAGTAGATGGTTTCGCCTTTTGACAAAGTTTACAAATAGACAAGACTCTTCGAATTCTCTTTTCCATATTGTTAAAATAACAAGTCGTTCGAAGAATATGATAACATTTTCGTGGACCAAAATGTGCGTAGCTGAAATGAATGTACCAAATGAGCTTATTAACAAAATCGTCAGGAATGCAAAGTACCCATAGCTTGTCATCAACAGTGCAGCGTTTGAACAGTATGTTGTTTCTAACCAGATAATAATGCCGAATCTGTGTGTGTGTCTTTTCATGCCATTTGCTTTTGATGTCTTTCCAAATCGGATCTTTATCTTGTTCATGAGCAATGTCCTTTAAAGATGTGGTGATGAAGTTTTCAAAGGCGACTTTCTGAATGTAAAGAATACTGAAATTTTTCTCGAGGTTGCCTTCTGTGTTACTTTTCTCAAGCCCAGCCGGTGCGCGTGACAGTGCGTCCGCAACAATGTTCTCCTTGCCGGGAATGTAGACTATTGTGAAGCGGAATTCTTGCAGAAACAATGTCCAACGTTTTAACCTGTCATGATTTAATTTTGAAGACATAAGAAATTGTAATGCACGATGGTCACTGTATACTTTTACGTGCTTACCAGAAAGAAAGAAACGGAATTTGTTAAATGCCCAAACGATAGCTAAAGCTTCTAATTCAGTAACGGAATAATTTTTTTCAGATTTTGTTAGCACTCGGCTAGCAAAAGCAATGGTTTTCTGAACAGTAGTGTCATTTTCTGTGGCTTCTTGAAATAAATGGGCACCAAGACCGACTTTAGAAGAATCCGTGCTAAGGCAGAAATCTTGTGACAGATCTGGATGAGCTAGAATTGGCACGTTAAGTAGCGATTCTTTCAAAGAATTGAATTCCAACTGTGCTTCTTCGTCCCAGTTCCAAATAGTATTTTTTCCAGTGAGAGAACAAAGTTTTGGTGTAACAAGGATTTGCATATTCAGAAAACGACGGTAAAAATTTACGAGACCTAGAAAACTGCGGACTTGTCTTTTTGTGGATGGAACTGGAATGGCTCTGATTGCTTCTAATTTTTCAGGATCCGGCTGAATGCCTTCAGAAGAAATAATATGTCCCAAAAACCTCACCTTTGACCTACCGAATTCAGACTTTTACAAGTTAACTGTAATTCCAGATTCTGCAAAAATACGTAACAAACTGTTGAGGATGCGATTATGTTGTTCCCATGAAGCTTCTGCTATTAGAATATCGTCCACATATAAGGTGATGTGACGTTTTAAGAACTCAGGTAATATGGAATTTAGCCCGCGAATGAATGCTGCTGAAGAAATGTTCAAACCAAAAGGAAGTTTCCGAAACTGATAACAAACGCCGAAACAAAGGAAAGCTGTGTATTTTCTACATTCTGGATGAAGTTCGATCTGATAAAAGCTGGATCTGAGATCAATGGAAGACAACACATTTACACCATTGAAATTTTGAAGAAGTTCTTCCAACGTTTGCGGCCTGTCTGTTTCAGGAATAATGATAGTATTAATTTGTCTCGAATCTAAGACAAGCCTGATTGATCCATTTTTCTTCTCAACAACATGTAATGGATTGTTGTATGAGCTTACTGCAGGCTCAATAATGCCCTCGTCAAGCATAGATTGTATTTCTGTTCTAACACGGTCCCTATAATGCGCCGGAATTACGTATGGTCTAACACAAAATTTAGTATGCTCACGAACACGAAATTGGTATTGAAATCCCTTGATTGTTCCTGTTTTATGAGTAAAAACTGTGGAATGTGCTTGTAAAATCTCGAAAAGGTCTTGCCTATCATTGTCATTACAATTCTCAATTGTTTGAATTTTATTCTGAATTAACTCATTAGTATCAAATGCGCCGTCGATATCACCCCTGTCAGTACTTGCAGAGTGATTGTTAGTGTCAAGTTCCGTCGAAAATTCCGAACTGTTGTCTAACAGGAGGTAAAGCCGATTAATTTCTTCGTCATGGTTTGAGAGCCAATCTTCAAAATTCAAAGCTACTGACTTACCTTCTTTTTCTAAACTTATTTCAGCATCGTGAAAGCTTAAGATTGCTTTGTATTTATTCAAAAAGTCTACTCCCAGTATAATTTCCGTCGACAATAATGGAACAATAAGAAAGTTCATAGAGAAGCTGTGGCTTTGACAAAAGAATTCTAAGTAGGTTTGTTGGCGTACATCTACACTTTTTCCAAAGATTGCACCTTGTAATTTAATCTTACGTAACGGAAGTGTGGGGCAATCGTTCGATATGTTGCATTTTCTAAAAGCTGTTTCACTAATTACTGAAATGGGACTGCCAGAGTCAAGTACTGCCGTAAATTTTACGTCATTTACTGTAATGTGAATCACAGGATATGCAATGTTGTTATGTTTTACGTCGTGTTCTTGGAGTAAGATGTCCCTAATGTCTTCCATTTTTACGTAATTACTTGCTACGGCAGCTGCGTCGTTAGTGTCACACGTGCGTTTCGTGGCTGCCAGCTGTATGAGTCACTGCCTATTGTCTCTTTGTTGGCGCGCGTCGTTATTGGGGTTTGGAGACCTAACTTCTACAAATTCACCGTGACGAGACGGCCCTGCCCTGCTTAAATCCCGCCAGTTCTGATGCAATTCAGGTCTGTCGTTACGATCACATCGTCTGTCGTCATGTCGGTAGTTTCTGTGGTTTCTTTCTTGTCGGTTAAGTGGTGGAGAATTTCTCCCTGAATCGTAACTGCGCGCTGGACCGTTGCGTCTAAAGTTATTCTGTCCCTCGTAATAATAATTGTTTTGGTTCCCATATTGTCTGTTTCTCTGATTGTCTCTGTGATAGTCATTACCGCGGAGAGGTGATCTTTCCCTGTAATTATTACTACTCTGCCAACGGTTGTTATACGGGTGGTGTCTGTTTCGGTCACGATTTGTGTTGTGAGAATAGCCTTGTCGCGTCCAGTTATTATTTCTTTCATCGCGGAATTGCGACGGATGTGATCTGTAATTGTTGTGCTCGTGCGTTCCGCGATTGTCAGTGTCAATTTCCAGTTCTTGTAAGAGTCCTTGAAATGCTTCAATGTCGTCTTTGCAACGTCCTGCCAAAATAATGTGTCGCAAATGTTCAGGCAGTTTGATTAAGCAAATGCGGATGAGTTCTGAGGGGCTGTATGGGTTTGACAGGTACTGATTCTTGTGCAACATGTCTTCAAAATATTTCACAAGACTGGAGAATTCAGATTGTTCGAAATGTTTCATCATTATGATGCCATGTTTTACTCGGTCTTGTGTGGTTTGAGACCAATATGCTGAGAGGAAGGCATGGTAAAATTCTCCTTCACTATGACAATCGTGAATGACCGAACGCATTCTTACAGCTGGTTCATTCTCTAAATAGCCACACATAAATTCTAATCTGTGTTCTAATGACCAGTTGGGGGGAAAACAATGAGAGAATTGATGGAGCCACGCTTGTGGATGAATGTCGTTGGCAGAATTCTTAAACGTTTTGAATTTACGTGTAGTAATGAACAGCTTATAGTCAAAGTCATCATGTCGGCGAGTCACATATCGCTCATTGTTAGGTCGTGTGGGCCGTTCCATCTCAAAATTCGGTGCGCATTGCCAGTTTCTTTCATAACTTCCGAAATGCCCTGTGTTATTATTTTGTGGCTGTTCCGTATTTCTAAGTCCCTCTTCCCGTGTTGGGGCGCGAGTGTCCTCTGAAATACGTAATTCTTGTATTACCTGTGTCAGCTGATCTTGTACTTCGCGGATTTCTCTTTTGTACTGTGTATTGATTTGATTTTGATTTTGTTTGAATTTTCTAATTTGTTCATACTCTTCTGTGTCAGTGAAGGCTACAGGTCTTGTGCCATTCAGATCATCATCTACCTTTGTAGATAAGTTAGTGACCTGATCCGAAAGTTCGCCTACTTTCTCCGATAGTGAACACATTTCCTCAGTGTGTTTTTCTGAACCAAGTTTCAGAGTGTCCATTTGTGTTGAAATCGAATCTACTGTGTCCTTCAAGTTTTCCTGAGTTTTTGCAAGTTGCATAACCGAATCGGTAGATGCAACTGAGTCAAATTTAGCTTGCAAGGTCTCATGATTTTCATGAACAGTAGTTTGCAGTTCTTTTATGGCTGCTTCGTGATTCTGTAGTGCATTTCCATGACGCGAAAAAATAGGTTGGAAATGCTCACAAATTTGTGTTTTTACGTCATTACAGACTTTTTGACATTTCGATTCAATGTGATGTAACTCATTAGTTAAATCCTCACGTGTTTGTTCAAGTGTGGTGTCTAACTTTTTGAGATTTTGTTCCACTGTGTCTAACTTTCGAAGATTTTGTTCCATTGTGTCTAACTTTTGAAGCTTTTGTTGTGTTTGTCCCATTTGTTGTATTAATTGTAATAACAATGCACTGGTGTCTGGAACATGTTCCTCATTGCTTTTCAGCAGTGAATTTGCACCGGAAACATTCACATTTTGACAAGCAGAAAATGTGTCTTGACTTATTTGAGAAAACGGTGAGGATCCAAAACCTGAATCTACAGTATTTACGAGATCGTGTCGCGTCATTTCGGATTCCTGAGCCGAGCTATTGCCGACCGATCGATCGATAATGCTTCCCTCTTCACTAATTGTTTCACTGTCCACGCCATTGTTTGAAACCCGCTCCATTTCCCTATGCGCAATTACCAAATTACTACTATTAACATTAGTTAATTCATTATTCTGCGGCGCTAACATATTGCTTTCGTCTTCACTGTCATTTCTCAATTTACTTTGGAGCCTAGTGTTACGTTTTTCACACGCCATTATTGTCACAGTATTTCACACGACAACACAGAAAAACTCAATTTGAAGAGCAAAAATAAGAGAGCACATTAACATAACACTGAAAATAATATCTAGTTAATTGCAGCTGCGAAATACTTGGTGCAAATCTACATGCATACCACAACTGTTTTACTGTACAACAATGAAAAACTACAACTACAATGGAAATTCTCTCTACAATTACGCGCTAGCAATAAACAAAAGCTACACTAATTACACAAACTATAAGAAAAAATCAGAAGATTCCAGTGAGGTATCCTCGGCTAAGGGTCGACATATGAAACGTCCCCTTTTAACAATTTTTTACAACTGTGCTTAACCTGACACACAATATTTTTTTTTTAGCGCAACGCAATCTGACTTTCAAAATCTCTAGAAGAGAATGGCCCTGACTAACATTAAACTATCTCTTTCACAAATCACTTACCTCACAAAAATCTTCGCTGCTCAAGCTACTGCAATACAGCGAGCGCCACTACTGCCAGCTAAATAAAAGATTCAAACTATGGAAGGCACTAACTACTGATAGGGATAGTTAGCAAATGAAAGATATTAATAGAGAACAAACAATGTATTTACCTTGATATCATGACAAATTACAAAACTGCGCCATCTCTCTCCCCACATCCACCACTGCTGGCGGCACACCTCCAACTGCCCAACGCTACGCGCTGTTCACAGCCAGCTGCCTAACACTACAATGGTTGAGTATTACAATGCAAAGCAGCCACAGACTGCACACGGCACAGCCGGTGATTTTCATACAGAGGTGGCGTTACTAATAAAAAAACCTAAACAGCCTACTTACACCTAACCTAACCTAACCTAACCTAACCTAACCTAACCTAACCTATGAAACGTCCCCTTTTAACAATTTTTACAACTGTGCTTAACCTGACACACAATATTTTTTTTTTAGCGCAACGCAATCTGACTTTCAAAATCTAGAAGAGAATGGCCCTGACTAACATTAAACTATCTCTTTCACAAATCACTTACCTCACAAAAATCTTCGCTGCTCAAGCTACTGCAATACAGCGAGCGCCACTACTGCCAGCTAAATAAAAGATTCAAACTATGGAAGGCACTAACTACTGATAGGGATAGTTAGCAAATGAAAGATATTAATAGAGAACAAACAATGTATTTACCTTGATATCATGACAAATTACAAAACTGCGCCATCTCTCTCCCCACATCCACCACTGCTGGCGGCACACCTCCAACTGCCCAACGCTACGCGCTGTTCACAGCCAGCTGCCTAACACTACAATGGTTGAGTATTACAACAATGCAAAGCAGCCACAGACTGCACACGGCACAGCCGGTGATTTTCATACAGAGGTGGCGTTACTAATAAAAAAACCTAAACAGCCTACTTACATAGCCCCCATGCTCCCCACAAAAAATTTTACAAATTTTGTTGGGCACAGGCCAATACATATTTGTTAAAATTTTTTTTCACAATTACAATAACAAAGAAATCAAATGCACACACTTATTGATACAGTGTTGGTCAAAAGCTAAAATTTTCTCACAGTCCATAAAGACAGTCCTGATCATTCATCAAATTGCAGTGTTTTTCTCAAAGTCTGAGCAGTAAAAGAAAATGCACACGGAAGTAGTGGTTTTCCATGCAGTCTTGAAAAAGTAGCGTTGTCCTTCCAACGGAAAGACAGTGCTGACTCTTGACATGCTGACAGGTAATGGGCCACAACAGAGGACACCCACAGCGGAGTCAGTCGAAGTTTTGAAGAGTATTGGTGGGTAGGTCATCACAGAGCAGACCCACTGTAGTCCTGGTAGAGATTACGGTATTGGTGGGCCACCAGAGGTGCAGACCCACTGCAGTCCTTGTAGAAATAATGGTACTGGTGAGTCAGCAAAGACGCAGACCCACTGCAGTCCTTGTAGAGATAATGGTACTGGTGAGTCAGCAAAGACGCAGACCCACTGTAGTCCTTGTAGAGATGGCCAGCAGCCATCTGTTGCGACTGTGCAGGTGCACAATCACCATCGAAGAGTCTTGCGGATAATGTAGCAAGTCCATAACCACCACTTGTGCACTCACAAAGTTTTTGGAATAGTCCTCAGAACCAGCAATGCTGTTATCCAGTCCCTTGCTGAATTATTAACACACGTGCAAACACTAACAGTCCCTACTTCTCACATATTGTCCATATACTATGACCAATAGAAACGTGTGCAGTGAAATGTAACTTACAAGTTACTTAATTTGATGACCTGGTGTCAATTACAATTTTATAACATAAGAACACAATAACAAAGGTACAAAACACATCATTCAAGAACATAACAATACAAATAACAGTTGAGGTAATAGGGGCTTTACAAAAGAATAGAAATAAACATATACATCAGTGTTACAGGAATTATGACATAATTTCATACATAAAAGATCAGAATAACTTTTGAAACATCAACTTCACACCTAAGCATTAACACAGAACAGATAAATGTCTAATCATCTTTACAAAGTAAATAACATATTATCAATGCAAATTATATTTGAGGATCACAGTATTCCTCATCATAGTGAATGTAGCTTAGTATTAGAAGAAGAAAAAATTCTATGAAACTACACAAAGACAGGAAGAAAACAAATACACAAGGGTACACAAACACATAGTGGGATAACACAATGGAAAGGACAGGGTTCGTTTTCAGTGTAACTTTTGGTACTGCAGTCCAACCCAAAACTTCATTCCATAGATCTTTCGTCTTATTTCCACATTTGTTTCCACCAAAAAAATCCTATTCAAGCATGCTTTCTGTATATATATATATATATGTTCACATATTTCTTACCTCATTATTTATTTTCCATTATCTTACTTCATCATTTATTTCCAAGAAAATCCTACCTAAACCTGTTGTCCCTAAACCCTACTTTCTTTTTGG
Source organism: Schistocerca nitens (assembly GCF_023898315.1). Taxonomy (NCBI): domain Eukaryota; kingdom Metazoa; phylum Arthropoda; class Insecta; order Orthoptera; family Acrididae; genus Schistocerca; species Schistocerca nitens. The sequence continues at coordinate 151,148 of NC_064625.1, forward strand.
TTCATATCCTATTTCAAAATACTGTTTTGGCCAAACCATTTTCTTATAGATTTTCAATGTATTTCTTCCAATTCATCATAGTTAGTTTCTTATATAGTCTACCCCCTCTTAAGCTAACTTAAATCTACTGAGCTCAGATATATATACCAAGGGACGAGGCAATGCAGCATCACATAAAACAATTAATATAAACAGCAATAAAAAAACGCAGATTTGCGAAGCAAGCAGTATTAAGAAATTAGCAAAGCAATTGTAATATTACAACTAATCTAAGGCAATGTGCAGCAAACAATAAAAATATAAAAATAAATCATTAGTAAAACTGGCTTAACAGAATAATACAAAATCAAATTCAATAACACTATGCCTGGCAAACAGCAGCAACTTATACCTAAATATGACATAGCTCAAGCAGAAAAAATAGTACACTAAAGATAACAATGCAGATAAGGGAAATGTATAATCACATCTTAATGTCTAAGTAATTAAAGTGGTGCACCACAAAAACTAATTCTACAAAAAATTACTCAGTAGTTGAAAAGAAAATTATGTATGCAGTTCCTGGTATTAGTCCCTTCTTATTGTTCTTTCCATTCCAAGAGCTCCTTTTTCGAAGAATGTGGATTACAAAATTATTATTTAATAGATCTGCAGACAGAAAATATTTATATTAGTACATCTATAAAATTTTATTTTAACCAGTGCTGCAGTGCAGCTAGAAACTAGATATTAAACAAAATGGGCAAAGCAAGGCGTGAAACGTCATTCACTAGCCATATGGCATTTCTCTCAATTAGCACAACAATAGCCGTGAAATGTTGCGATGCTTTCTACAAAGGAACGTCAATAGCGATTATAATGGCCTCTTTTTTCTTCTACCTGTGCCGCTGGAAGGCTAATGGTTTTTTTTTGTTCGGGCGGCTGTCGCCCAGGTGTCTGACACAGCTGTGTGCCCACGACGTATTACGTGCAGGTGGTCACTTAACTTTCGTACGGAAATATTTACGACAGCAGTTTCCGCTACAATGGCAGTCTTAAATAAAAATATTTCACAGGTCAAGAATTTGGATTACAAATCTGTAAAAACAAAATCCTATGAATATAACAGTGTCCAAAAAATTTTCGTCGGCATTGTGATACATTCACGCATTTACACACATTTCATAATTCTAAAAGTACGATTCTCGGTTTCCAACATACGTCTTCACAAGGCAGAGTTCCTAACCGCTACTCATTACTCCTTACCTTATTACTCATATACAAATTCGTCGACGCTTCTTCAATACTTCATCATTAGATACATAGCATAATCAAATTCTTCATATAACATTAGCTTACTAATCATAAACATACCTCAACAACATAATACACATCGTCGTCGTAAAAAATAACATCATAACACCTCAGTCAAATCTCAAAATCGTCGTAGCTTCCTCCAATAGTTTCAAAACCTAAAAAAAATTCTCTGCTCATTTCAAAAGTGTCATCTGCCTCAAACGTACTTCAAAATCATGATTCCATACCAAACACATCATTCAAAGCTCACATTGTATCACAATGGTTCCGAAAAAATATGAACAGTTTACAAAGTACAGACAAAATACAATTTCATACGTATGAAGTTATTTAACTGTGTAATTACGTAAACATCTGTCACTGACGTAGTAAAAAAAATGTTTGTCTCTCTCAGTGAAATGATCTGATAGCTGTGTAATACTGTGTTGGAGAAATATGGTACCGATGTGTAAAGTTGTATAAGCAAATACCATATTAGCTAGGGTTCCTTGTGGTTGCCACACACATGGTACACAAAGTAAGCGTGTACCCCCCTGAGGATTAATGTAATTATACCCTCAGGTGTTACAGATTACAGCAATGGAATGAAATGTATCACGGAAAACCTTCTTTGTAATTAAAAAATCTTTAAAAGTAAGTGTTTTAAGTATAAGACTAATCACTCAAATGCGTGTACTGTAGCGCTAAACTGTGCGTCTTGTCGCAACATAATCTCTGTGGAAGTGTCGTAGTTATCGTCCTCCGAAAGCTAAGTTCTGCAGAAGTCAATGTACTTACCTCATGCTAAACAAAAGTGAAATGCTTTGCGTATAGATATCTTAGTTATTACGCTTATTGTTGTGATGAAGAAAGTACTGTACTGTAACGTATTGTTGTGCCACGAAAAAGGCTGTCTCATTGTTGCCATACCACAAAAGTTACTACTAAAATATGTTTTTCTTTCCTGAAGAATTCAGAAAACTGTGCAGATATAAAACAGATACACCGCAAAAGCAACAAGATGAATTGTGTCACACATTAGTAGCGTCGTGATAAAATCGTGTAGCTGTCACATAAACTAACCACTGTGTCATCTGGTATCTCACAGAAAGTACTTTAAACCCAGAATGTATTTTCAAGTAAACCAAAATGTTGCATTAAAAAAAAAAGCAGATTATCTTTCAATAAACGGTTTTACGTGTGAAATGTGGTGTAAACCTTTACTCTTCCTAGTACGCAGAGTTTCAACTTCAACGCAATTATCATGTGGTATACGTCGGATTCTGTAAGGTCCATTGTAAACTAGAAAGAATTTGTGACTCAAGTGTTTCTTCTTATGTGACAATGAATGAGCTTTAATGAGAACTTTCTGACCAATATACAATTTCTTTGCATTTGCTTCACCGTGTAGTTTTCTCCTTTTATCTGCTGCAGATTTTATATTTTTAAGAGCCAAATCAATTATGTCTTTGCGTCGAAGTTTACGTGTATTCGGGAAAGGTACAAGCTCTCTGATTCTGTTCGGTGGTTTTTCATTCTTCAGTACAAGAGTAGGTGGTAAAGCAGTGGAGTCATGAGGCATTTCATTCAGCATGTTTTGAAATAAGTGTAAATATCTGTCCCAATGCTGATGCTTTCTGTGACAATAAAGTCTGCAAAGCTTATTGATTTCTTTCATAATCCGTTCGGAGGGGTTACAATGTGGTGAGTACAATGAAATAAAAACAGGTTTGATTTTATGGTTGCGAAGCATACGAGACCAAACAGCAGATCTGAATTGCGGTCCGTTATCTGAAATGACTTTAGCAACGTGGCCAACTTCACGTAAGAAATTTTTAACAAAGGCGTTGGATACAGACCGTCCAGTGGCTTTACGTAATGGTGTGAAAGAAACAAATTTTGAAGTAAGTTCAACAGCGACTAGAACGTACGAAAATCCATTAGATGTTCTGACAAGGGGTCCCAATAGATCAACTGCAGCAAATTCTTTTAATTTAGAAGGAATAATAGGAAACAACGGAGCACGATGTGAGACAGTAGATGGTTTCGCCTTTTGACAAAGTTTACAAATAGACAAGACTCTTCGAATTCTCTTTTCCATATTGTTAAAATAACAAGTCGTTCGAAGAATATGATAACATTTTCGTGGACCAAAATGTGCGTAGCTGAAATGAATGTACCAAATGAGCTTATTAACAAAATCGTCAGGAATGCAAAGTACCCATAGCTTGTCATCAACAGTGCAGCGTTTGAACAGTATGTTGTTTCTAACCAGATAATAATGCCGAATCTGTGTGTGTGTCTTTTCATGCCATTTGCTTTTGATGTCTTTCCAAATCGGATCTTTATCTTGTTCATGAGCAATGTCCTTTAAAGATGTGGTGATGAAGTTTTCAAAGGCGACTTTCTGAATGTAAAGAATACTGAAATTTTTCTCGAGGTTGCCTTCTGTGTTACTTTTCTCAAGCCCAGCCGGTGCGCGTGACAGTGCGTCCGCAACAATGTTCTCCTTGCCGGGAATGTAGACTATTGTGAAGCGGAATTCTTGCAGAAACAATGCCCAACGTTTTAACCTGTCGTGATTTAATTTTGAAGACATAAGAAATTGTAATGCACGATGGTCACTGTATACTTTTACGTGCTTACCAGAAAGAAAGAAACGGAATTTGTTAAATGCCCAAACGATAGCTAAAGCTTCTAATTCAGTAACGGAATAATTTTTTTCAGATTTTGTTAGCACTCGGCTAGCAAAAGCAATGGTTTTCTGAACAGTAGTGTCATTTTCTGTGGCTTCTTGAAATAAATGGGCACCAAGACCGACTTTAGAAGAATCCGTGCTAAGGCAGAAATCTTGTGACAGATCTGGATGAGCTAGAATTGGCGCGTTAAGTAGCGATTCTTTCAAAGAATTGAATTCCAACTGTGCTTCTTCGTCCCAGTTCCAAATAGTATTTTTTCCAGTGAGAGAACAAAGTTTTGGTGTAACAAGGATTTGCATATTCAGAAAACGACGGTAAAAATTTACGAGACCTAGAAAACTGCGGACTTGTCTTTTTGTGGATGGAACTGGAATGGCTCTGATTGCTTCTAATTTTTCAGGATCCGGCTGAATGCCTTCAGAAGAAATAATATGTCCCAAAAACCTCACCTTTGACCTACCGAATTCAGACTTTTACAAGTTAACTGTAATTCCAGATTCTGCAAAAATACGTAACAAACTGTTGAGGATGCGATTATGTTGTTTCCATGAAGCTTCTGCTATTAGAATATCGTCCACATATAAGGTGATGTGACGTTTTAAGAACTCAGGTAATATGGAATTTAGCCCGCGAATGAATGCTGCTGAAGAAATGTTCAAACCAAAAGGAAGTTTCCGAAACTGATAACAAACGCCGAAACAAAGGAAAGCTGTGTATTTTCTACATTCTGGATGAAGTTCGATCTGATAAAAGCTGGATCTGAGATCAATGGAAGACAACACATTTACACCATTGAAATTTTGAAGAAGTTCTTCCAACGTTTGCGGCCTGTCTGTTTCAGGAATAATGATAGTATTAATTTGTCTCGAATCTAAGACAAGCCTGATTGATCCATTTTTCTTCTCAACAACATGTAATGGATTGTTGTATGAGCTTACTGCAGGCTCAATAATGCCCTCGTCAAGCATAGATTGTATTTCTGTTCTAACACGGTCCCTATAATGCGCCGGAATTACGTATGGTCTAACACAAAATTTAGTATGCTCACGAACACGAAATTGGTATTGAAATCCCTTGATTGTTCCTGTTTTATGAGTAAAAACTGTGGAATGTGCTTGTAAAATCTCGAAAAGGTCTTGCCTATCATTGTCATTACAATTCTCAATTGTTTGAATTTTATTCTGAATTAACTCATTAGTATCAAATGCGCCGTCGATATCACCCCTGTCAGTACTTGCAGAGTGATTGTTAGTGTCAAGTTCCGTCGAAAATTCCGAACTGTTGTCTAACAGGAGGTAAAGCCGATTAATTTCTTCGTCATGGTTTGAGAGCCAATCTTCAAAATTCAAAGCTACTGACTTACCTTCTTTTTCTAAACTTATTTCAGCATCGTGAAAGCTTAAGATTGCTTTGTATTTATTCAAAAAGTCTACTCCCAGTATAATTTCCGTCGACAATAATGGAACAATAAGAAAGTTCATAGAGAAGCTGTGGCTTTGACAAAAGAATTCTAAGTAGGTTTGTTGGCGTACATCTACACTTTTTCCAAAGATTGCACCTTGTAATTTAATCTTACGTAACGGAAGTGTGGGGCAATCGTTCGATATGTTGCATTTTCTAAAAGCTGTTTCACTAATTACTGAAATGGGACTGCCAGAGTCAAGTACTGCCGTAAATTTTACGTCATTTACTGTAATGTGAATCACAGGATATGCAATGTTGTTATGTTTTACGTCGTGTTCTTGGAGTAAGATGTCCCTAATGTCTTCCATTTTTACGTAATTACTTGCTACGGCAGCTGCGTCGTTAGTGTCACACGTGCGTTTCGTGGCTGCCAGCTGTATGAGTCACTGCCTATTGTCTCTTTGTTGGCGCGCGTCGTTATTGGGGTTTGGAGACCTAACTTCTACAAATTCACCGTGACGAGACGGCCCTGCCCTGCTTAAATCCCGCCAGTTCTGATGCAATTCAGGTCTGTCGTTACGATCACATCGTCTGTCGTCATGTCGGTAGTTTCTGTGGTTTCTTTCTTGTCGGTTAAGTGGTGGAGAATTTCTCCCTGAATCGTAACTGCGCGCTGGACCGTTGCGTCTAAAGTTATTCTGTCCCTCGTAATAATAATTGTTTTGGTTCCCATATTGTCTGTTTCTCTGATTGTCTCTGTGATAGTCATTACCGCGGAGAGGTGATCTTTCCCTGTAATTATTACTACTCTGCCAACGGTTGTTATACGGGTGGTGTCTGTTTCGGTCACGATTTGTGTTGTGAGAATAGCCTTGTCGCGTCCAGTTATTATTTCTTTCATCGCGGAATTGCGACGGATGTGATCTGTAATTGTTGTGCTCGTGCGTTCCGCGATTGTCAGTGTCAATTTCCAGTTCTTGTAAGAGTCCTTGAAATGCTTCAATGTCGTCTTTGCAACGTCCTGCCAAAATAATGTGTCGCAAATGTTCAGGCAGTTTGATTAAGCAAATGCGGATGAGTTCTGAGGGGCTGTATGGGTTTGACAGGTACTGATTCTTGTGCAACATGTCTTCAAAATATTTCACAAGACTGGAGAATTCAGATTGTTCGAAATGTTTCATCATTATGATGCCATGTTTTACTCGGTCTTGTGTGGTTTGAGACCAATATGCTGAGAGGAAGGCATGGTAAAATTCTCCTTCACTATGACAATCGTGAATGACCGAACGCATTCTTACAGCTGGTTCATTCTCTAAATAGCCACACATAAATTCTAATCTGTGTTCTAATGACCAGTTGGGGGGAAAACAATGAGAGAATTGATGGAGCCACGCTTGTGGATGAATGTCGTTGGCAGAATTCTTAAACGTTTTGAATTTACGTGTAGTAATGAACAGCTTATAGTCAAAGTCATCATGTCGGCGAGTCACATATCGCTCATTGTTAGGTCGTGTGGGCCGTTCCATCTCAAAATTCGGTGCGCATTGCCAGTTTCTTTCATAACTTCCGAAATGCCCTGTGTTATTATTTTGTGGCTGTTCCGTATTTCTAAGTCCCTCTTCCCGTGTTGGGGCGCGAGTGTCCTCTGAAATACGTAATTCTTGTATTACCTGTGTCAGCTGATCTTGTACTTCGCGGATTTCTCTTTTGTACTGTGTATTGATTTGATTTTGATTTTGTTTGAATTTTCTAATTTGTTCATACTCTTCTGTGTCAGTGAAGGCTACAGGTCTTGTGCCATTCAGATCATCATCTACCTTTGTAGATAAGTTAGTGACCTGATCCGAAAGTTCGCCTACTTTCTCCGATAGTGAACACATTTCCTCAGTGTGTTTTTCTGAACCAAGTTTCAGAGTGTCCATTTGTGTTGAAATCGAATCTACTGTGTCCTTCAAGTTTTCCTGAGTTTTTGCAAGTTGCATAACCGAATCGGTAGATGCAACTGAGTCAAATTTAGCTTGCAAGGTCTCATGATTTTCATGAACAGTAGTTTGCAGTTCTTTTATGGCTGCTTCGTGATTCTGTAGTGCATTTTCATGACGCGAAAAAATAGGTTGGAAATGCTCACAAATTTGTGTTTTTACGTCATTACAGACTTTTTGACATTTCGATTCAATGTGATGTAACTCATTAGTTAAATCCTCACGTGTTTGTTCAAGTGTGGTGTCTAACTTTTTGAGATTTTGTTCCACTGTGTCTAACTTTCGAAGATTTTGTTCCATTGTGTCTAACTTTTGAAGCTTTTGTTGTGTTTGTCCCATTTGTTGTATTAATTGTAATAACAATGCACTGGTGTCTGGAACATGTTCCTCATTGCTTTTCAGCAGTGAATTTGCACCGGAAACATTCACATTTTGACAAGCAGAAAATGTGTCTTGACTTATTTGAGAAAACGGTGAGGATCCAAAACCTGAATCTACAGTATTTGCGAGATCGTGTCGCGTCATTTCGGATTCCTGAGCCGAGCTATTGCCGACCGATCGATCGATAATGCTTCCCTCTTCACTAATTGTTTCACTGTCCACGCCATTGTTTGAAACCCGCTCCATTTCCCTATGCGCAATTACCAAATTACTACTATTAACATTAGTTAATTCATTATTCTGCGGCGCTAACATATTGCTTTCGTCTTCACTGTCATTTCTCAATTTACTTTGGAGCCTAGTGTTACGTTCTTCACACGCCATTATTGTCACAGTATTTCACACGACAACACAGAAAAACTCAATTTGAAGAGCAAAAATAAGAGAACACATTAACATAACACTGAAAATAATATCTAGTTAATTGCAGCTGCGAAATACTTGGTGCAAATCTACATGCATACCACAACTGTTTTACTGTACAACAATGAAAAACTACAACCACAATGGAAATTCTCTCTACAATTACGCGCTAGCAATAAACAAAAGCTACACTAATTACACAAACTATAAGAAAAAATCAGAAGATTCCAGTGAGGTATCCTCGGCTAAGGGTCGACATATGAAACGTCCCCTTTTAACAATTTTTTACAACTGTGCTTAACCTGACACACAATATTTTTTTTTTAGCGCAACGCAATCTGACTTTCAAAATCTCTAGAAGAGAATGGCCCTGACTAACATTAAACTATCTCTTTCACAAATCACTTACCTCACAAAAATCTTCGCTGCTCAAGCTACTGCAATACAGCGAGCGCCACTACTGCCAGCTAAATAAAAGATTCAAACTATGGAAGGCACTAACTACAGATAGGGATAGTTAGCAAATGAAAGATATTAATAGAGAACAAACAATGTATTTACCTTGATATCATGACAAATTACAAAACTGCGCCATCTCTCTCCCCACATCCACCACTGCTGGCGGCACACCTCCAACTGCCCAACGCTACGCGCTGTTCACAGCCAGCTGCCTAACACTACAATGGTTG